>NC_052156.1:94311363-94556787 GCF_902713615.1 Scyliorhinus canicula
CCCCCTCCCCATTCTACTGCTCTGAGCCCCCCCTCCCCATTCTACTGCTCTGAGCCCCCCTCCCCATTCTACTGCTCTGAGCTCCCCCCCTCCCCATTCTACTGCTCTGAGCCCCCCTCCCCATTCTACTGCTCTGAGCCCCCCCTCCCCATTCTACTGCTCTGAGCCCCCCCTCCCCATTCTACTGCTCTGAGCCCCCCTCCCCATTCTACTGCTCTGAGCCCCCCCTCCCCATTCTACTGCTCTGAGCCCCCCCTCCCCATTCTACTGCTCTGAGCCCCCCCCTCCCCCATTCTACTGCTCTGAGCCCCCCCTCCCCATTCTACTGCTCTGAGCCCCCCCTCCCCATTCTACTGCTCTGAGCCCCCCCTCCCCATTCTACTGCTCTGAGCCCCCCTCCCCATTCTACTGCTCTGAGCCCCCCCTCCCCATTCTACTGCTCTGAGCCCCCCCTCCCCATTCTACTGCTCTGAGCCCCCCCCTCCCCATTCTACTGCTCTGAGCCCCCCCTCCCCATTCTACTGCTCTGAGCCCCCCCTCCCCATTCTACTGCTCTGAGCCCCCCTCCCCATTCTACTGCTCTGAGCCCCCCCTCCCCATTCTACTGCTCTGAGCCCCCCCTCCCCATTCTACTGCTCTGAGTACCTCGCTCCCTGTCCTGCTGACCCTTGACAGGCCACAATCTCCTTATCGATTGGAAATTATATTTTCTTGCTGATGTTCCCATTAAGCTGTCTGTTCGTGGGAAAAAACAGATTGAGTTGAATGTTCCTGGCTCCTCTCCAAGAGGCAAGTCGCCAAATAAAACAGCACAGTACACAGATCTGTAAAAATGCCGAGTTCTGTATCCCAACTTTTAGCAAATTCGAGGAATGCTTTAAATGCAACAGATTGGAATGATTGCTGTACCTGGCACAGAGCCAGGAGCAGTGAGTCAGCACCAGAGGGATTGGGGGCTGTTGGCAGAGGGTGGGGAGGGGGGGGGAGGCGGTGGAGTGTGGCCCAGATACACTCATCCAGTCAGAGAGTCTGTCAGCAAACACCGGGAACTGGTGGCAGTCACGCTGTAGTTACCGTGTCAGGGCGAGAAAGAGAGGAGCTATGTTAGACCACGTGGACTCCAGATGTGCTCGAGGTCAGTGTTTTTCAAACTTTTCTGCCCAGGACCCATTTTTACCAACCGGCCATTATTCAGGAACCACACCGACCGACCTTCGCGACCCACGCAGGCCGACCTTCGTGACCCACGCCAGCCGACCTTCGCGACCCATGCCTGCCGACCTTCGCGACCCACGCCGGCCGACCTTCGCGACCCACGCCGACCGACCTTCGCGACCCACACCGGTCGACCTTCGCGACCCACACCGGCCGACCTTCACGACCCACGCCGGCCGACCTTCGCGACCCACGCCGACCGACTTTCGCGACCCCCCATGCCGGCCAGTTATTTCTGCTGCTTTATTCCTGATTTCAGCATCTTCTTAATGGATTGTTCACCAGAGGCCCTGGAGTTCAAACCAGCACTGCTGGCAGCTACAAAATAGAGGAATCTGTCTTGTGCCCAGATCACATGGCGTCAGTGAACTGGGCATGTGACCTGATCCCTGCTGTCGCTTCTGGACAGAACACTCCGTCGATTTTCAAAAAGAATCTGCTCCTGGGTCAGTGCACTGATGTCAAGAGGAGGTGGTCTACACCGCTGGGCTCCGGCCCTGCGCTCTACTGAGGGGGCACTCATGTATGGGACAGCCGAGTTTCTCGAGGAACAGGAACTCCATCAGGTCTCCCAGCCACACTGAGGCACTGGGTGGAGATGACAACCCCCACCCCAGATGTACTTGCCTCCGAGCAATCAGCAGGGCGAATGTCAGGACATCGGCCCCTGCCCCTTTCTGCAGCTCCGGCGGGTCTGACACCCCAAATATGGCCACTAAAGGTCAGGGTTCTCGTTCAACTTTCAGAAAATCGCCAACATGGGCTAAGTAAGGAGACCCAGAACCCCACCAGCAAGACTGGAACATGTGCACATAGCGGCCGGACCCCCTGCGCAGCGCTCATACTTATCTTCCACCATTGCAATGAAGGAGGGTGAGGGTGTGGGTGAGGGAGGGTGTTAGCATCGGTGAGGGAGGTTGAGGGTGAGGGAGTGTAAGGGTGTGGGTGAGGGTGAGTGAAGGTGAGGATGTGGGTGAGGGTGAGAAAGGGTGAAGGTGTCGGAGGGTCAGGGTGTGGGTGAGTGAGGGTGTTGGCGAGTGAGGGTGGGGGTGTGGGTGAGCTAGGATGAGGGTGAGGGTGAGGGTGTGGTGAGGGTGAGGGTGTGGGAGGGTAAGGGTAAGGGAGGGTAAGGGTTGAGGGAGGGTGAGGGTATGGGTGAGTGAGGGGGAGGGTGAGGGTGAGTCAGGGCGAGTGTGTGGGTGAGTGAGGGTGTGGTGAGGGAAGGTGAAGATGAGAGAGAGGGGGTGAGGGTGGGTGAGGGTGAGGGAGGGTGAAGATGAGGGAGGGTGAGGGTGAGGGTGAGGGAGGGTGAGGGTGAGGGTGTGGTGAGGGAAGGTGAGGGAGGGTGAGGGTGTGGGTGAGGGAGGGTGAGATGAGAGAGAGTGAGGGTGAGGGAGGGTGAGGGTGAGGGAGGGTGAGATGAGAGAGAGTGAAGGTGAGGGAGAGTGAGGGTGAGGGAGGGTGAAGGTGAGGGTGAGGGAGGGTGAGGGTGTGGGTGAGGGAGGGTGAGATGAGAGTGAGTGAGGGTGAGGGAGGGTGAGGGTGAGGGAGGGTGAGGGTGTGGGAGGGTGAAGATGAGGGAGAGTGAGGGTGAGGGAGGGTGAGTGTGTGGGTGAGGGAGGGTGTGGGTGTGGGAGGGTGAAGATGAGGGAGAGTGAGGGTGAGGGAAGGTGAGGGAGGGCGAGTGTGGGTGAGGGAGGGTGAGGGTGTGGGAGGGTGAAGATGAGGGAGAGTGAGGGTGAGGGAGGGTGAGGGTGAGGGAGGGTGAGTGTGTGGGTGAGGGAGGGTGTGGGTGTGGGAGGGTGAAGATGAGGGAGAGTGAGGGTGAGGGAAGGTGAGGGAGGGCGAGTGTGTGGGTGAGGGAGGGTGAGGGTGTGGGAGGGTGAAGATGAGGGAGAGTGAGGGTGAGGGAGGGTGAGGGTGAGGGAGGGTGAGTGTGTGGGTGAGGGAGGGTGTGGGTGTGGGAGGGTGAAGATGAGGGAGAGTGAGGGTGAGGGAAGGTGAGGGAGGGCGAGTGTGTGGGTGAGGGAGGGTGAGGGTGTGGGAGGGTGAAGATGAGGGAGAGTGAGGGTGAGGGAAGGTGAGGGAGGGTGAGTGTGTGGGTGAGGGAGGGTGTGGGTGAGGAATGTGAGGGTGTGGGTGAGACAGGTTGAGGGTGAGGTAGGATGGCTGAATGTGTGGGTGATTGAGGGTGAGAGTGAGGGAGGGTGTGTGTGTGTGGGTGAGAGGGGATGTGGGTGTGTGAGGGGGAGGGTGCAGGTGTGGGTGAGGGAGGGTGTGGGTGTGAGTGAGGGTGTGGGTGTGAGTGAAGGAGTTTGAGCGTGATGGTAAGGGTGAGAGTGAGAGTGAGGGTGAGTGTGTGGTTGAGGGAGTGTGTGGGTGAGGAAGGGTGAGGGTGAGTGAGGGTTTGATGAGTGAGGGTTAGGGTGTGGTTAACGGTGTGTGTGGGTGAGGGAGGGTGAGGGTGAGGATGAGGGAGGATGAGCATGCGGGTGAGGGAGGGTGAGAGTGAGTGAGGGTGTGGTTGAGGGTGAGTGAATGTGAGGGGGAGGGTGAGGATGTGCGTGAGTGAGTGAGGGAGGGTGAGGGAGGGTGAGGGTGAGTGAGTGTGAGGGTGAGTGAGGGTGAGGGTGAGTGAGTGTGAGGGTGAGTGAGTGTGAGGGTGAGGGTGAGTGGGCTCCCATTAAAAATTATAAAAAGAAGGTAAGACTTGCACGTATTTGCTGAACAAACAGAACTATTTAATTATATTAAATGTTTACATATAATTGAAACATCTTTGAAGTTTGTTTTTGTCTATTTCTGTCGGCTGCACATTAATAATCATATTTGATGGTTTAACTTTTTCAGCATCATAAGAATGTTTCTGGTGTTTGCCCGGGATGGGGAGAAGCCAGGGTTCTGGAAAGGTGGGTAAAATCCTTTGAGAGACAATGAGGAGAGATTGTCGAGACTGGGAGGGGGCTTGTGGAATTCAGAAGGTGAAGGGTTGGTTTAACTGAGGGTATTTAGGTTTTGTAAAAGGTGGAGAGTGTCGGAACAGATGTACTTGTTCTCTAAGTGCTGCATGTGTACATGGCCATGGAACATTCCAGAACGTACTTTGTGGGACAGCAAACAGGCTTTGCAAAGCACAGAAAAATTGTCGGGGATTCCTTTGCCAGGGCGGTCTGTGCCTCAAGTGAACATTTGGTTATCAGGAATCAGAAAGCTCCCCACAGTGTCCTGCAGCAGCTCAGTGAGACTCTCATTCCCATGGACTGAGCGAAGCACAGACAGAACACCAGACCTCTGCCACACTACCTCAGGACACTGGGTATCACAGGCCCACAATGTTTCAGCTACTTCTCATGGGAACTGGGAAAACTAAATTAGAAAGATTCCACTGCCTCAAAGCAACAGCTACTGTCACCCACTGAACCCCACACCCTGACCGCACTGAACCCCACACCCTGACCGCACTGAACCCCACACCCTGACCCCACTGAACCCCACACCCTGACCCCACTGAACCCCACACCCTGACCCCACTAAACCCCACACCCTGACCGCACTGAACCCCACACCCTGACCCCACTGAACCCCACACCCTGACCCCACTGAACCCCACACCCTGACCCCACTGAACCCCACGCCCTGACTCCACTGCCTCAGAGCAACAGCTACTGTCACCCACTGAACCCCACACCCTGACCCCACTGAACCCCACACCCTGATCCCACTGAACCCCACACCCTCACTCTCTCTCACACACCCTCACACTCCCTCACACACCCTCACACTCTCTCACACACCCTCACACTCACTCGCACACCCTCACACTCACTCGCACACCCTCACTCTCTCTCACACACCCTCACACTCCCTCACACACCCTCACACTCCCTCACACACCCTCACACTCACTCGCACACCCTCACTCTGTCTCACACACCTCACACTCCCTCACACACCCTCACTCTCCCTCACAACCCTCACTCTCTCACGCACCCTCACTCTCTCACACACCCTCATTCTCGCTCTCACTCACCCTCACTCTCTCTCACACACCCTCACTCTCTCTCACACACCCTCACTCTCTCGCACACACCCTCACTCTCGTGCACACCCTCACTCGCTCTCGCACACCCTCATTCTCTCTCTCACACACCCTCACTCTCTCTCGCACACCCTCACTCTCTCTCACACACCCTCATTCTCTCTCTCACACACCCTCACTCTCTCTCACACACCCTCACTCTCTCTCACACACCCTCACTCTCTCTCACACACCCTCACTCTCTCTCACACACCCTCACTCTCTCTCTCACACACCCTCACTCTCACTCACACACCCTCACACTCTCTCACACACACTCACACTCCCTCACACTCTCTCAGACACCCTCACACTCTCTCACGCACCCTCACTCTCTCTCACACACCCTCATTCTCTCTCTCACACACCCTCATTCTCTCTCTCACACACCCTCACTCTCTCGTGCACACCCTCATTCTCTCTCTCACACACCCTCATTCTCTCTCTCACACACCCCCACTCTGTCTCACATGCCCTCACACTCTCTCACACGCCCTCATTCTCTCTCTCACACACCCTCACTCTCTCTCACACACCCTCACACTCTCTCACACACCCTCACACTCACTCGCACACCCTCACACTCACTCGCACACCCTCACTCTCTCTCACACACCCTCACACTCCCTCACACACCCTCACACTCCCTCACACACCCTCACACTCACTCGCACACCCTCACTCTGTCTCACACACCTCACACTCCCTCACACACCCTCACTCTCCCTCACAACCCTCACTCTCTCACGCACCCTCACTCTCTCACACACCCTCATTCTCGCTCTCACTCACCCTCACTCTCTCTCACACACCCTCACTCTCTCTCACACACCCTCACTCTCTCGCACACACCCTCACTCTCGTGCACACCCTCACTCGCTCTCGCACACCCTCATTCTCTCTCTCACACACCCTCACTCTCTCTCGCACACCCTCACTCTCTCTCACACACCCTCATTCTCTCTCTCACACACCCTCACTCTCTCTCACACACCCTCATTCTCTCTCTCACACACCCTCACTCTCTCTCACACACCCTCACTCTCTCTCACACACCCTCATTCTCTCTCTCACACACCCTCACTCTCACTCACACACCCTCACACTCTCTCACACACACTCACACTCCCTCACACTCTCTCAGACACCCTCACACTCTCTCACGCACCCTCACTCTCTCTCACACACCCTCATTCTCTCTCTCACACACCCTCATTCTCTCTCTCACACACCCTCACTCTCTCGTGCACACCCTCATTCTCTCTCTCACACACCCTCATTCTCTCTCTCACACACCCCCACTCTGTCTCACATGCCCTCACACTCTCTCACACGCCCTCATTCTCTCTCTCACACACCCTCACTCTCTCTCACACACCCTCATTCTCTCTCTCACACACCCTCACTCTCTCTCACACACCCTCACTCTCTCTCACACACCCTCACTCTCTCTCACACACCCTCACTCTGTCTCACACACCCTCACACTCTCTCACACACACTCACACTCCCTCACACTCTCTCAGACACCCTCACACTCTCTCACGCACCCTCACTCTCTCTCACACACCCTCACTCTCTCTCACGCACCCTCACTCTCTCTCACACACCCTCACTCTCTCTCACACACCCTCATTCTCTCTCTCACACACCCTCATTCTCTCTCTCACACACCCTCACTCTCTCTCACACACCCTCATTCTCTCTCACACGCCCTCACTCTCTCTCACACACCCTCACTCTCTCACACATCCTCACTCTGTCTCACACACCCTCACTCTCTATCACACACCCTCACACTCTCTCACACACCCTCACTCTCTCTCACACACCCTCACTCTCTCACACATCCTCACTCTGTCTCACACACCCTCACTCTCTATCACACACCCTCACACTCTCTCACACACCCTCACTCTCTCTCACACGCCCTCACTCTCTATCACACACCCTCACTCTCTCTCTCACACACTCACTCTGTCTCAGAGGCACTCCCATCCTCCCAGCTGTTGCCGCTGTGAGTGGATGAGTGAGTGAGTACTCAGAGATTGAGAAAGAACCCGTCACTCTCACTCTGATTCGCTGCTTTATTAATTCCTCATTTTGTTTATTTTGCTCAGCATATTTCTGCTTGTCAAAATTTAGAGTTTAAAAAAGAATTCATGAGTAATACGCTGAACTTTATCTTTTGAATTGTGCTCATTGGTCCCTTGGGTGAGTAAATGTGGAGATTTTCCCCCCCACATGAAGAGGTTGGACAAGTCTGATCGAGACAGAGCTCAGAGCTCCAGCCTGGAACACATTTCCAGCTGCACAGCTCACCCACAACAAATGTTAGAGACAGTCATCTCTCCAGCTGTGTGTGCTGGTCCACAGGAGGCACAGTGTGTGCACGATGGACTGGAGAAAACCCACCCTCTGGAGAGAACAGCACCGGGACAGCAAATAGTACAGGTAGAAGAGACATCAGTGTGAGTGTGTGTGTCTGTGTGTGTGTCAGTGTGTGTGTGTCAGGGTGTGTATCAATGTGTGTGTACTGACACTCACACTGACACACACAAACTGCCACACACACACTGACACACACACACTGACACTCACATTGACACTCACACACTGACACACTCACAGTAACACACTCACACTGACACACACATTTACACTCACATTGACACTCACACTAACACACTCACACTGACACACTCACACTGACACACACATTTACACTCACATTGACACTCACACTGACACACTCACACTGACACACACAAACTGACACACACACTGGCACACACACACTGACACACACACTGGCACACACACACTGACACACACAAACTGACACACACACTGACACACACACACTGACACTCACATTGACACTCACAGTAACACACTCACAGTAACACACTCACACTGACACACACACTGACACACACACACTGACACACTCACACTGACACACACACACTGACACACACACACTGACACACATATTTACACTCACATTGACACTCACACTAACACACTCACACTGACACACTCACACTGACACACACAAACTGACACACACACTGGCACACACACACTGACACACACACACTGACACTCACACTAACACACTCACACTGACACACACAAACTGACACTCACACTAACACACTCACACTGACACACACAAACTGACACTCACACTGACACACACACACTGACACTCACATTGACACTCACATTGACACTCACACTAACACACTCACACTGACACACACACACTGCCACACACACTGACACTCACATTGACACTCACACTAACACACTCACACTGACACACACAAACTGACACACACACTGACACACACACACTGACACTAACATTGACACTCACACTAACACACTCACACTGACACACTCACACTGACACACACACACTGACACTAACATTGACACTCACACTAACACACTCACACTGACACACTCACACTGACACACACACACTGACACTAACATTGACACTCACACTAACACACACACACTGACACACACAAACTGACACACACACTGACACACACACACTGACACTAACATTGACACTCACACTAACACACTCACACTGACACACTCACACTGACACACACACACTGACACTAACATTGACACTCACACTAACACACTCACACTGACACACTCACACTGACACACACACACTGACACTCACATTGACACTCACACTAACACACTCACACTGACACACTCACACTGACACACACACACTGACACACACACACTGACACTAACATTGACACTCACACTAACACACTCACACTGACACACTCACACTGACACACACACACTGACACTCACATTGACACTCACACTAACACACTCACACTGACACACTCACACTGACACACACACTGGCACACACACACTGACACACACACACTGACACTAACATTGACACTCACACTAACACACTCACACTGACACACTCACACTGACACACACACTGGCACACACACACTGACATACTCACACTAACACACTCACACTGACATTCAGATTGCCACTCACACACTGACATACTCACACTAACACTCAGATTGACACACTCACACTCATATTGACACACACATACTGGCACATACACACTGCCACACACGCTGACACTCACATTGACACTCACACAATAACACACTCACACTGACACTCACAAACTGGCACACACACACTGACATACTCACACTAACACACACACTGACACTCAGATTGACACACTCACACTGACACACACATTGACACACACATACTGACACATACACACTGCCACACACGCTGACACTCACATTGACACTCACACAATAACACACTCACACTGACACTCACATTGACACTGATACTCACACTAACACACTCACACGCACATTGACACACACACACTGACACACACACACATTGCCACTCACATTACCCACACACAATGACACACACACTGACACGCGCATTGGCACACACCCACTGCCACTCACAATGACACACACATTGGCACTTACATTGACCCACACACAACGACACGCTCACACTGGGGGCTGGTTTAGCTCACTTGGCTAAATCACTGGTTTTTAAAGCAGACCAAGCAGGCCAGTAGCGCGGTTCGATTCCCGTACCAGCCTCCCCGACAGGCGCCGGAATGTGGCGACTAGGGGCTTTTCACAGTAACTTCATTGAAGCCTACTCGTGACAATAAGCCATTTTCATTTCATTTTTTTTCACACTGACACACTCACATGGATACACACACACTGACACTCACACTGACACTCACAGTGACACTCTGACACTCACATTGACACACACACTGACACACACACTGACACACTCACATTGACACTCAGATTGACACACATAGAACATAGAACGATACAGCGCAGTACAGGCCCTTTGGCCCACGATGTTGCACCGACATGGGAAGTCAAAAACTAACGGCCATCTAACCTACACTATGCCATTATCATCCATATGCTTATCCAATAAACTTTTAAATGCCCTCAATGTTGGCGAGTTCACTACTGTTGCAGGTAGGGCATTCCACGGCCTCACCACTCTTTGTGTAAAAAACCTACCTCTGACCTCTGTCCTATATCTATTACCCCTCAATTTAAAGCTATGTCCCCTCGTGCTAGCCACCTCCATCCGCGGGAGAAGGCTCTCATTGTCCACCCTATCTAACCCTCTGATCATTTTGTATGCCTCTATTAAGTCACCTCTTAACCTTCTTCTCTCTAACGAAAACAACCTCAAGTCCATCAGCCTTTCCTCATAAGATTTTCCCTCCATACCAGGCAACATCCTGGTAAATCTCCTCTGCACCCGTTCCAAAGCTTCCACGTCCTTCCTATAATGAGGCGACCAGAACTGTACGCAATACTCCAAATGCGGCCGTACCAGAGTTTTGTACAGCTGCAACATGACCTCATGGCTCCGGAACTCAATCCCTCTACCAATAAAGGCCAACACACCATAGGCCTTCTTCACAACCCTATCAACCTGGGTGGCAACTTTCAGGGATCTATGTACATGGACACTGAGATCCCTCTGCTCATCCACACGGCCAAGAATTTTACCATTAGCCAAATATTCCGCATTCCTGTTATTCTTTCCAAAGTGAATCACCTCACACTTCTCTACATTAAACTCCATTTGCCACCTCTCAGCCCAGCTCTGCAGCTTATCTATGTCCCTCTGTAACCTGCAACATCCTTCCACACTGTCTACAACTCCACCGACTTTAGTGTCGTCTGCAAATTTACTCACCCAACCTTCTGTGCCCTCCTCTAGGTCATTTATAAAAATGACAAACAGCAACGGCCCCAGAACAGATCCTTGTGGTACGCCACTCATAACTGAACTCCATTCTGAACATTTGCCATCAACCACCACCCTCTGTCTTCTTTCAACTAGCCAATTTCTGATCCACATCTCTAAATCACCCTCAATCCCCAGCCTCCGTATTTTCTGCAATAGCCGACTGTGGGGAACCTTATCAAACGCTAAATCCATATACACCACATCAACTGCTCTACCCTCGTCTACCTGTTCAGTCACCTTCTCAAAGAACTCGATAAGGTTTGTGAGGCATGACCTACCCTTCACAAAACCATGCTGACTATCCCTAATCATATTATTCCTATCTAGATGATTATAAATCGTATCTCTTATAATCCTCTCCAAGACTTTACCCACAACAGACGTGAGGCTCACTGGCCTATAGTTACCGAGGTTATCTCTACTCCCCTTCTTGAACAAAGGGACCACATTTGCTACCCTCCAGTCCTCTGGCACTATTCCTGTAGCCAATGATGACATAAAAATCAAAGCCAAAGGCTCAGCAATCTCTTCCCTGGCTTCCCAGAGAATCCTAGGATAAATCCCATCAGGCCCCGGGGACTTATCTATTTTCACCTTGTCCAGAATTGCCAACACTTCTTCCCTACGCACCTCAATGCCATCTATTCTAATAGCCTGGGTCTCAGCATTCTCCTCCACAACAGTATCTTTTTCCTGAGTGAATACTGACGAAAAGTATTCATTTAGTATCTCGCTTATCTCCTCAGCCTTCCCACCACTGTCCTTGACTGGCCCTACTCTTACCCTAGTCATTCTTTTATTCCTGACATACCTATAGAAGGCTTTTGGGTTTTCCTTGATCCTACCTGCCAAAGACTTTTCATGTCCCCTCCTTGCTCGTCTTAGCTCTCTCTTTAGATCCTTCCTCGCTTCCTTGTAACTATCAAGCACCCCAACTGAAACTTCACGCCTCATCTTCACATAGGCGTCCTTCTTCCTCTTAACAAGAGATTCCACTTCTTTGGTAAACCACGGTTCCCTCGCTCTACCCCTTCCTCCCTGCCTGACTGGTACGTACTTATCAAGAACACGCAATAGCTGTTCCTTGAACAAGCTCCACATATCCAGTGTGCCCAACCCTTGCAGCCTACTTCTCCAACCTACACATCCTAAGTCATGTCTAATGGCATCATAATTGCCCTTCCCCCAGCTATAACTCTTGCCCTGCGGGGTATACTTATCCCTTTCCATCACTAACGTAAAGGTCACCGAATTGTGGTCACTGTTTCCAAAGTGCTCACCTACCTCCAGATCTAACACCTGGCCTAGTTCATTACCCAAAACCAAATCCAATGTGGCCTCGCCTCTTGTTGGCCTGTCAACATATTGTGTCAGGAAACCCTCCTGCACACACTGTACAAAGAATAACCCATCTAATGTACTCGAACTATATCTTTTCCAGTCAATATTTGGAAAGTTAAAGTCTCCCATAACAACTACCCTGTTACTTTCGCTCTTTTCCAGAATCATCTTCGCCATCCTTCCCTCTACATCCCTAGAACTATTAGGTGGCCTATAGAAAACTCCCAACAGGGTGACCTCTCCTTTCCTGTTTCTAACCTCAGCCCATACTACCTCGGAAGAAGAGTCCCCATCTAGCATCCTTTCCGCCACCGTAATACTGTCCTTGACTAGCAGCGCCACACCTCCCCCTCTTTTGCCCCCTTCTCTGAGCTTACTAAAACACCTAAACCCCGGAACCTGCAACAACCATTCCTGTCCCTGCTCTATCCATGTCTCTGAAATGGCCACAACATCGAAGTCCCAGGTACCAACCCATGCTGCCAGTTCCCCTACCTTATTTCGTATACTCCTGGCATTGAAGTAGACACACTTCAAACCACCTACCTGAACACTGGCACCCTCCTGCGAAGTCAAATCTGTGCTCCTGACCTCTATACTCTCAATCTCCCGTACCCCAAAACTACAATCCAGGTTCCCATGCCCCATGGGAACATGCCCCACATACACTGACACACACACAGACTGCCACTCACACTGACACATTGGCACTCACATTGACACTCACACACTGACACACTCACACTAACACACATACTGATACACACATTGACACACACACACACATTGACAGACTCACACTCACACACACACACTGACACACTGACACACACACACTGACACTCACATTGACACTCTGACACTCACACTGACACACACACTGACACTCACACTGACACACATACACTGACACACACACTGGCACACCCACACAGAAACACACGCTAACACACACACATTGACAGGCACATTGGCACTCTGACACTCACACTGACACACCCATACTGAAACACACACTGACACTCACATTGACACTCTCATACTGACACACACACTGAAACACACACTGACACACTCACAATGACTCACTCACACTGACACACTCACTGGCACACTCACACAGAAACACATGCTAACACACACACACACTGACAGACAGATTGACACTCTGACACTCACAATGACACACGCATACTGACACACACACTGAAACACACACTGACACTCCGACACTCACACTGACACACGCATACTGACACACTCACACTGAAACACACACTGACACACATGCACTGACACACTCATACTGACACACTCACACTGACACACACGCACTGACACACACACACTGACACACACGCACTGACACACATGCACTGACACACTTACACTGACACACACGCACTGACACACTCACACTGACACACACGCACTGACACACACGCACTGACACACACGCACTGACACACACACACAGACACACACGCACTGACACACACGCACTGACACACACGCACTGTCACACACTCACTGACACACACGCACTGACACACACTCTGACACACACGCACTGACACACACACACTGACACACACTCACTGACTGACACACACTCACTGACACACACACACTGACACACACTGTGTGGACTGTATGAAAGAGCGGGCCTTGTCCGCATAGTTTGGGACCCACTGGGCGTAGTATGAAAAGAACCCCAGGCAGCGTTTGAGGGCCTTGGGGCAGTGGGAGCTCCATGAGGGGGCACATGCTGTCGGGATCGGGCCCCAGAACTCCGTTCTGGACCACATAGCCGAGGATGGCTAAGCGGTTCGTGCTATACACGCACTTCTCCTTGTGGTAGGTCAGGTTTAGGAGAGAGGCAGGGTGGAGAAATTTGGCAAGGTTGACATCGTGGTCCTGCTGATCATGGCCGCAGATGGTGACGTTGTCTAGGTATGGTAAGGTGGCCCACAAACCGTAACGGTTGACAATTCGGTCCATCTCCCTTTGGAAGACTGAGACCCTGTTGGTGACGCCGAAGGGAACCCTGAGAAAGTGATAGAGGCGACTGTCAGCCTCGAAGGCCGTGTATGGACTGTCCGATTTACAGATGGGGAGCTGGTGATAGGCGGATTTGAGGTCTACTGTTGAGAAGACCCGGTACTGTGCAATCTGATTGACCATATCAAATATGCGTGGGAGGGGATACGCGTCGAGCTGCATGTACCGATTGATGGTCTGGCTGTAGTCCATGACCATTCTGTGTTTCTGCCCAGTTTTAACTACTACCACTTGGGCTCGCCAGGGACTGTTGCTGGCCTCGATGATGCCCTCCCGAAGCAGCCGCAGGACCTCGGACCTGATGAAAGTCCTGTCCTGGGTGCTGTTCCGTCTGCTCCTGGTGGCAACGGGTTTGCAATCCAGGGTTAGATTTGCGAAGAGGGAAGGTGGATCGACCTTTAGGGTCGCGAATTTCAGGGTTAGGCTCTGGAGGTTACACTGGAAGTCCAGTCCGAGTAGTAGGGCAGCGCAGAGGTTAGGGAGGACGCAGAGGCAGAAGCCGCTGAACTCTACGCCCTGGACTGTGAGTGTGACCGTACAGTACTCCCGGATTGCTACGGAATGGGATCCGGAGGCCAGGGAGATTCTTTGATTGGCGGGATGTACCGTGAGGGAGCAGCGCCTTACCGTATCCGGGTGGATGAACATAAGAACTAGGAGCAGGAGTAGGCCACCTGGCCCCTCAAGCCTGCTCCACCATTCAACGAGATCATGGCTGATCCTTTATGGACTCAGCTCCACTTTCCGGCCTGAACACCATAACCCTTAATCCCTTTATTCTTCAAAAAACTATCTATCTTTACCGTAAAAACATTTAATGAAGGAGCCTCAACTGCTTCACTGGGCAAGGAATTCCATAGATTCACAACCCTTTGGGTGAAGAAGTTCCTCCTAAGGTTAGTCCTAAATCTACTTCCCCTTATTTTGGGGCCATGCCCCCTGGTTCTGCTTTCACCCGCCAGTGGAAACAACCTGCCCGCATCTATCCTATCTATTCCCTTCATAATTTTATATGTTTCTATAAGATCCCCCCTCATCCTTCTAAATTCCAACGAGTGCAGTCCCAGTCTACTCAACCTCCCCTCGTAATCCAACCCCTTCAGCTCTGGGATTAACCTAGTGAATCTCCTTTGCACACCCTCCAGTGCCAGTACGTCCTTTCTCAAGTAAGGAGACCAAAACTGAACACAATACTCCAGGTGTGGCTTCACTAACACCTTATACAATTGCAGCATAACGTCCCTAGTCTTAAACTCCATCCCTCTCGCAATGAAGGACAAAATTAAATTTGCCTTCTTAATCACCTGTTGCACCTGTAAACCAACCTTCTGTGACTCATGCACTAGCACACCCAGGTCTCTCTGCACAGCAGCATGCTTTAATATTTTATCGTTTAAATAATAATCCCGTTTGCTGTTATTCCTACCAAAATGGATAACCTCACATTTGTCAACATTGTATTCCATCTGCCAGACCCTAGCCCATTCACTTAACCTATCCAAATCCCTCTGCAGACTTCCAGTATCCTCTGCACTTTTCGCTTTACCACTCATCTTAGTGTCATCTGCAAACTTGGACACATTGCCCTTGGTCCCCAACTCCAAATCATCTATGTAAATTGTGAACAATTGTGGGCCCAACACGGATCCCTGAGGGACACCACTAGCTACTGATTGCCAACCAGAGAAACACCAATTAATCCCCACTTTTTGCTTTCTATTAATTAACTAATCCTCTATCCATGCTACTACTTTACCCTTAATGCCATGCATCTTTATCTTATGCAGCAACCTTTTGTGTGGCACCTTGTCAAAGGCTTTCTGGAAATCCAGATATACCACATCCATTGGCTCCCCGTTATCTACTGCACTGATAATGTCCTCAAAAAATTCCACTAAATTAGTTAGGCATGACCTCCCTTTATGAACCCATGCTGCGTGTGCCCAATGGGACAATTTCTATCCAAATACCTCGCTATTTCTTCCTTGATGATAGATTCCAGCATCTTCCCTACTACCGAAGTTAAGCTCACTGGCCTATAAGGGGCTGATTTAGCTCATTGGGCTAAATCGCTGGCTTTTAAAGTAGACCAAGCAGGCCAGCAGCACGGTTCGATTCCCGTACCAGCCTCCCCGGACAGGCGCCGGAATGTGGCGACTAGGGGCTTTTCACAGTAACTTCATTGAAGCCTACTCGTGACAATAAGCGATTTTCATTTCATTTTCATTTCATAATTTCCCGCTCTCTGCCTACCTCCTTTTTTAAACAGTGGTGTCACGTTTGCTAATTTCCAATCCACCGGGACCACCCCAGAGTCTAGTGAATTTTGGTAAATCATCACTAGTGCATCTGCAATTTCCCTAGCCATCTCTTTTAGCACTCTGGGGTGCATTCCATCAGGGCCAGGAGACTTGTCTACCTTTAGCCCCATTAGCTTGCCCATCATTACCTCCTTAGTGATAACAATCCTCTCAAGGTCCTCACCTGTCATAGCCTCATTTCTATCAGTCGCTGGCATGTTATTTGTGTCTTCCACTGTGAAGACCGACCCAAAAAACCTGTTCAGTTCCTCAGCCATTTCCTCATCTCCCATTATTAAAACTCCCTTCTCATCCTCTTCTAAAGGACCAATATTTACCTTAGCCACTCTTTTTTGTTTTATATATTTGTAAAAACTTTTACTGTCTGTTTTTATATTCTGAGCAAGTTTACTCTCATACTCTATCTTACTCTTCTTTATAGCTTTTTTAGTAATTTACTGTTGCCCCCTAAAGATTTCCCAGTCCTCTAGTCTCCCAGCAATCTTTGCCACTTTATATGCTTTTTCCTTCAATTTGATACTCTCCCTTATTTCCTTAGACATCCACGGTCGATTTTCCCTCTTTCTACCGTCCTTCTTTTTTGTTGGTATAAACCTTTGCTGAGCACTGTGAAAAATTGCTTGGAAGGTTCTCCACTGTTCCTCAACTGTTCCACCATAAAGTCTTTGCTCCCAGTCTACCTTAGCTAGTTCTTCTCTCATCCCATTGTAATATCCTTTGTTTAAACACAAATCACTAGTATTTGATTTTACCTTCTCACCCTCCATCTGTATTTTAAATTCCACCATATTGTGGTCGCTCCTTCCGAGAGGATCCCTAACTATGAGATCATGAATCAATCCTGTCATTACACAGGACAAGATCTAGGACCGCTTGTTCCCTCGTTTGTTCCATTACATACTGTTCTAGGAAACTATCGCGGATACATTCTATAAACTCCTCCTCAAGGTTGCCTTGACTAACCTGGTTAAACCAATCGACATGTAGATTAAAATCCCCCATGATAACTGCTGTACCATTTCTACATGCACCAGTTATTTCTTTGTTTATTGCCTGCCCCACCATAACGTTACTATTTGGTGGCCGATAGACTACTCCTATCAGTGACTTTTTCGCCTTACTATTCCTGATTTCCACCCAAATGGATTCAACCTTATCCTCCATTGCACCGATTTCATCCCTTACTATTGCCCGGATGTCATCCTTAAATAACAGAACTACACCACCTCCCTTACCATCCACTCTGTCATTCCGAATAGTTTGATACCCTCGGATATTTAACTCCCAGTCGTAACCATCCTTTAACCATGTTTCAGTAATGGCCACTAAATCATCGTCATTCACGATGATTTGCGCCATCAACTCATTTACTTTATTCCGAATACTACGAGCATTCAAGTAAAGTTGTTTTTTTTACCTCTGTTTTGAATCTTAACATCTCCAGTTTTATTCATTTTAGTAGTATTACTGGGCCTATTCACTAAGCTCCCCTCAGTCACTGTACCTTGTACTGTCGCCCTTTTTGATTTTTGACTATGTCTTCTCTGCCTTGCACTTTCCCCCTTACTTCCTTTTGCTTCTGTCCCTGTTTTACTACCTTCCAACTTCCTGCATCGGTTCCCATCCCCCTGCCACATTAGTTTAAACCCTCCCCAACAGCTCTAGCAAACACTCCCCCTAGGACATCGGTTCCAGTCCTGCCCAGGTGTAGACTGTCTGGTTTGTACTGGTCCCACCTCCCCCAGAACCAGTCCCAATGCCCCAGGAATTTGAATCCCTCCCTCTTGCACCATCTCCCGAGCCACGCATTCATCCTATCTATCCTGACATTCCTACTCTGACTAGCTCGTGGCACTGGTAGCAATCCTGAGATTACTACCTTTGAGGTCCTACTTTTTAGTTTAACTCCTAACTCCCTGAATTCAGCTTGTAGGACTTTATCCCGTTTTTTACCTATATCGTTTGTGCCTATGTGCACCACGACAGCTGGCTGTTCACCCCCCCCCCCCCCCCCCCCCCCCAGAATGTCCTGCAGCCGCTCCGAGACATCCTTGACCCTTGCACCAGGGAGGCAACATACCATCCTGGAGTCTCGATTGCGTCCACAGAACCACCTGTCTATTCCCCGTATGATTGAGTCCCCTATCACTATAGCCCTGCCATTTTTCTTCCTGCCCTGCTGTGCAGCAGAGCCAGCCACGGTGCCATGAAGCTGGCTGCTGCTGCCTTCCCCTGGTGAGCCATCTCCCTCAACAGTATCCAAAGCGGTATATCTGTTTTGCAGGGAGATGACCGCATGGGACACCTGCACTGCCTTCCTACTCTTGCTCTGTCTTTTGGTCACCCATTTTCTATCTCCCTCAGTAACTTTCACCTGCGGTGTGACCAACTCGCTAAACGTGCTATCCACGACGTCCTCAGCATCGCGGATGCTCCAAAGTGAGTCCATCCGCAGCTCCAGAGCCGTCAAGCGGTCTAACAAGAGCTGCAACTGAACACACTTCTTGCACGTGAAGGAGCCAGGGACACTGTTGTTCACAATTTACATTGATGATTTGGAGTTGGGGACCAAGGGCAATGTGTCCAAGTTTGCAGATGACACTAAGATGAGTGGGAAAGCGAAAAGTGCAGAGGATACTGGAAGTCTGCAGAGGGATTTGGATAGGTTAGGTGAATGGGCTCGGGTCTGGCAGATGGAATACAATGTTGACAAATGTGAGGTTATCCATTTTGGTAGGAATAACAGCAAACGGGATTATTATTTAAACGATAAAATATTAAAGCATGCCGCTGTTCAGAGAGACTTGGGTGTGCTAGTGCATGAGTCACAGAAGGTTGGTTTACAAGTGCAACAGGTGATTAAGAAGGCAAATGGAATTTTGTCCTTCATTGCTAGAGGGAAGGAGTTTAAGACTAGGGAGGTTATGTTGCAATTGTCTCAGGTGTTAGTGCGGCCACACCTGGAGTATTGTGTTCAGTTTTGGTCTCCTTACTTGAGAAAGGACGTACTGGCGCTGGAGGGTGTGCAGAGGAGATTCACTAGGTTAATCCCAGAGCTGAAGGGGTTGGATTATGAGGAGAGGTTGAGTAGACTGGGACTGTACTCGTTGGAATTTAGAAGGATGAGGGGGGATCTTATAGAAACATTTAAAATTATGAAGGGAATAGATAGGATAGATGCGGGCAGGTTGTTTCCACTGGCGGGTGACAGCAGAACTAGGGGGCATAGCCTCAAAATAAGGGGAAGTAGATTTAGAACTGAGTTTAGGAGGAACTTCTTCACCCAAAGGGTTGTGAATCTATGGAATTCCTTGCCCAGTGAAGCAGTTGAGGCTCCTTCATTACATGTTTTTAAGGTAAAGATAGATAGTTTTTTGAAGAATAAAGGGATTAAGGGTTATGGTGTTCGGGCCGGAAAGTGGAGCTGAGTCCACAAAAGATCAGCCATGATCTCATTGAATGGCGGAGCAGGCTCGAGGGGCCAGATGGCCTACTCCTGCTCCTAGTTCTTATGTTCTTATGTTCTTATGTTCTTATGTCCCTGAGCTCCCACATCGCACACGAGGAGCATGACACGGGTCTGGGATCTCCTGCCATGTCTTAAACCTTAGGTAAACTTATACAACTACAATTTCAAAAAACGAAAGAAAAATAAATAAATTAGACAACGAAAAGAAAAAAAAAAGAAAAACTACTTACCAGTCACTTAACAGGGTTAAAAAGCACCTCCTCCCCACCCAACTTCGAATTCCCAAACTCACTCTTGGTTGTGCCTCACTCTGGCTGTGTGTTCTCTGGCTCACTGAGAGAACTCACCCAGGGTCTCAGATGCTCTCTGGTTCTCTCCCTGCAGATTAAAAGTTACAGGCCAGAAGAAAGAGAGAGAACAAAACAGTAGAGAAGCTTTTGGTGCTCCCGGAGTCCAGCAGGGAAGAGGTCACGTGTTCGTCGATCGTAAGCATGGTAGCATTGAACACAATGGCTTCACAGCTCCAGGGTCCCAGGTTCGATTCCGGCTTGGGTCACTGTCTGTGCCGAGTCTGCACATCCTCCCCGTGTGTGCGTGGGTTTCCTCCGGGTGCTCCGGTTTCCTCCCACAGTCACAAAGATGTGCAGGTTAGGTGGATTGGCCATGATAAATTGCCCTTTGTGTCCAAAATTGCCCTTAGTGTTGGGTGGGGTTACTGGGTTATTGGGATAGGGGGAGATGTTGACCTTGGGTAGGGTGCTCTTTCCAAGAGCCGGTACAGACTCGATGGGCCAAATGGCCTCCTTCTGCACTGTAAATTCTATGATCTATCTATGGTAACGCTGGTCGATGCGGTGGCCAGGTTGTGTGGACGAGACTGGTCGATGGTCACTGAGGCGAGTCATGGTTGGTCGTCGCTGGTGTCGGATGATGGGGTACCCAGGGGGCATGGGTCCAGGAACGCTGGTGGTGCCCATGTGCCGTGGGGGAGACAAGATGGTGGCACCTGAAGATCTTGGTCCATGGGCCGCACATGGCGGGGTTTGAAAAAAATGGCGCCGCCCATGGGCTGCACGTGTTGCGCGGAGGGGTAGATGGCGGCACCCACTAGCCGCGCTTGGTCTGACGGGGAGAAGATGGCGGCACCCACTGGCCGCACGTGGTCCGGGTGGTGAAGATGGCGGCGCCCATTGTCCGTAAACAAAGGGGGTGGGGTGATAGCAGTGACTGCGCCGGTCTGGCACACCGTGGCGAAGTGCCCCTTTTTACCGCAAGCCTTACAAAGGGGAGAGCGGGCCGGGCAGCGTTGGCGGGGGTTTTTCTGCTGGCCGCAAAAGTGACATTGGCGACCCCCGGGGTTTGCTGGCTGGCACGTGGTGCAGGCATATTGGCTGGGTAAGGCCCCCACTGGGGCAGCCGTCTGTGGGGTCCACGAGGCGTAAGAGGGGTGGGCCGCACGACTGGGGGTGTAGGCCTGAACATTGCGCGATGTGACCATCATAGAGAGCGCTAGCTTCTTTGTCTCTGCGAGATCGAGTGTGGCCCCTTCTAAAAGTCGCTGGCGTATGAGGTCCGACCCAATCCGCATAACAAAAGCGTCCCGGATAAGGAGGTTAGAACGTTCAGTGGCCGTAACGGCCTGACAGTCACAGTCCCGGACGAGTGGGATTAGGACCTGCCAGAAGCCTCCTATGGACTCACCAGGGAGTTGAGAGTGAGTGGCGAGCACGTGCCTGGCGAAAAGCGTGTTCGTCTGCTGGGCGTAATTTTCTTTAAGTAGCGCCATGGCTTCGGCGTAGTTTGGCACGTCCTGGATCAGCGGAAAGATATTGGGACTCAACCTTGAGTACAGTATCTGTATTTTCTGAGCCTCCGGAACAGGGCTTGGCACCGAGTTGATGTTAGTCTCGAAACAAGCTAGCCAGTTCTGAAAGTCCTTTTTGGCGTCGCTTGATTGTGGATCCAGCTGCAGGCGACCCGGCTTGATACGGAGGTCCATCTTCTGAAAATCTTAGAGCAATAAATTGATACACGATCAATTGCACAAAGACAAAAGGATGTATCGGCTGGAGAGGAAACTGCAGGGGATGGGCACAATGGAAATGTGGAGCATGTTCAAGGAACAGCTACTGCGTGTCCTTGATAAGTATGTGCCTGTTAGGCAGGGAGGAAGTGGTCGAGTGAGGGAACCATGGGTTACTAAAGCAGTTGAAACACTTGTCAAGAGGAAGAAGGAGGCTTATGTAAAGATGAGACGTGATGGTTCAGTTAGGGCGCTTGAGAGTTACAAGTGAGCTCGGAAGGCTCTAATGAGAGAGCTAAGAAGAGCTAGGCGAGGACATGAGAAGTCTTTGGCAGGTAGGATCAAGGATAACCCGAAAGCTTTCTATAGATATGTCAGGAATAAAAGAATGACTAAGGTAAGAGTAGGGCCAGTCAAGGACAGTAGTGGGAAGTTATGCGTGGAGTCCGAGGAGATAGGAGAGGTGCTAAATGAGTATTTTTCATCTGTATTCACACAGGAAAAAGACAAAGTTGTCGAGCAGAATACTGAGATACAGGCTACTAGACTAGAAGGGCTTGAGGTTCGTAAGGAGGAGGTGTTAGCGATTCTTGAAAGTGTGAAAATAGATAAGTCCCCTGGGCCAGATGGGATTTATCCTAGCATTCTCTGGGAAGCTAGGGAGGAGATTGCTGAGCCTTTGGCTTTGATCTTTAAGTCATCTTTGTCTACAGGAATAATGCCAGAAGACTGGAGGATAGCAAATGTTGCCCCCTTGTTCAAGAAGGAGTAGAGACAACCCCGGTAACTATAG
The DNA here is from genome assembly GCF_902713615.1 of Scyliorhinus canicula. Taxonomy (NCBI): domain Eukaryota; kingdom Metazoa; phylum Chordata; class Chondrichthyes; order Carcharhiniformes; family Scyliorhinidae; genus Scyliorhinus; species Scyliorhinus canicula. The sequence goes on from NC_052156.1 coordinate 94,334,530, forward strand.
ACCAGTGAGCCTTACTTCTGTTGTGGGCAAAGTATTGGAAAGGTTTATAAGAGATAGGATGTATAATCATCTGGAAAGGAATAATTTGATTAGAGATAGTCAACATGGTTTTGTGAAGGGTAGGTCGTGCCTCACAAACCTTATTGAGTTCTTCAAGAAGGTGACCAAACAGGTGGATGAGGGTAAAGCAGTTGATGTGGTGTATATGGATTTCAGTAAAGCGTTTGATAAGGTTCCCCATGGTAGGCTATTGCAGAAAATACAGAGGCATGGGATTTTCAGGGTGATTTAGCAGTTTGGATCAGAAATTGGTTAGTTGATAGAAGACAAAGGACGGTGGTTGATTGGAAATGTTCAGCCTGGAGTTCAGTTACTAGTGGTGTACCACAAAGACCTGTTTTAGGGCTGCTGCTGTTTGTCATTTTTATAAATGACCTGGAGGATGGGTAGAAGGATGGGTGAGTAAATTTTCAGATGACACTAAAGTCGGTGGAGTTGTGGACAGTACAGAAGGATGTTACAAGCTACAGAGGGACATAGATAAGCTGCAGAGCTGGGCTGACAGGTGGCAAATAGAGTTTAATGCAGAAAAGTGTGAGGTGATTCATTTTGGAAGGAATAACAGGAATACAGAGTACTGGGCTAATGGTAAGATTCTTGGTAGTGTGGATGAGCAGAGAGATCTCGGTGTCCATGTACATAGATCCCTGAAAGTTGCCACCCAGGTTGAGAGGGTTGTTAAGAAGGCGTACGGTGTGTTAGCTTTCATTGGTAGAGGAATTGAGTTTCGGAGCCATGAGGTCATGTTGCAGTTGTACAAAACTCTGGTGCGGCCGCATTTGGAGTATTGCGTGCAGTTCTGGTCGCCGCATTATAGGAAGGATGTGGAAGCATTGGAAAGGGTACAGAGGAGATTTACAAGGATGTTGCCTGGTATGGAGGGAAGGTCTTATGAGGAAAGGCTGAAGGACTTGAGGCTGTTTTCGTTAGAGAGAAGAAGGTTAAGAGGTGACTTAATTGAGGCATACAAGATGATCAGAGGATTAGATAGGGTGGACATTGAGAGCCTTTTTCTGCGGATGGTGATGTCCAGCACGAGGGGACATAGCTTTAAATTGAGGGGAGATAGATATCGGAGAGATGTCAGAGGTAGGTTCTTTACTCAGAGAGTAGTAAGGGCGTGGAATGCCCTGCCTGCAACAGTAGTGGACTCGCCAACACTAAACGCATTCAAATGGTCATTGGATAGGCATATGGACGATAAGGGAATAGTGTAGAGGGACTTTAGAGTTGTTTTACAGGTCAGCGCAACATCGAGGGCCGAAGGGCCTGTACTGCGCTGTAATGTTCTATGTTCTATGAAAGTTGGATACAACTGAGGCTTTATTGCTCTAAGATGTGTGGCCTCCCATAGCAGCTGGCAAAATGGCTGCTGCATAGAGGACACACATATTTATTTATACTCTGCCTACTGGGCAGAGCCAGTAGGCAGGGACTACTGTCGTACCTGTAGTACAGGTCCTACCATACATCACCTAATATAGGTGCAACAGTGGTTTACCACACACACCCAGATGCAGCGGCAGAGCATGGAAGGCTAAACAGGTTGAGGATCACTGAGAGGGCACTGGGGGAGGGGATGGGAGGGGATGAATGTGAGATGGGGGGAAGGGTTGGGGGAGGGGTTGGGAGATTCGGCAGCACCATTAGAGGATTGGCGCAGTTGGAGACACATGTGTAGAGCATTAAAAAAAGTTTTTATTGTTTTTTTCATTTTCATACTTTTAAAAAATAAATTTAGTGTACCCAATTCATTTTTTCCAATTGAGGGGCAATTTAGTGTGGCCAATCCACCCAGCCTGCACATCTTTGGGTTGTGGGGGCGAAACCCACACAAACACGGGGAGAATGTGCAAACTCCGCACGGACAGTGACCCAGAACTGGTATTGAACCTAGAACCTTGGCGCCGTGAGGCAGCAGGGGTAACCCACTGCGCCACCATCCTGCCCTTTCATTTCCATACATAGCAAAGTCGTATAGTGACAGGTATATTACATAGTAATAAATCAATCCCAGTCTACTGCATGTATTGACAAACTTTCTATCTGGGGGGGGGGGGGGGGGGGGGGGTGCACCTCCTGCACAGGGTGTGGTGGGTGTATGTGCTTCCTTATTTTCTCCCCCCTCATTTCCCCCCCTCCACCCTCCATCCCCTCTCCCCCACCCTCCTTCTGTATCGTTGGTGCTTGTGGTCTTCATGTGAGCCCCCACTCCACTTTGCTCTATTGGCTGTTGGCTGCAAACAGTTCCTGGAACAGGTTGTTGAATGGTCTCCATGTCTTGTGAAAGCCTCTTCCAAACACTGGATAGCAAATTTGATTTTCTCCAGTTGGAGAAATTCCAATAGGTCGGCCAACCTTGGGTGATGCTGCTGATCGCCAGCCGAGCAGGATTCTTCGCCAGGCGATTCGGGAGGCAAAGGCAAGAGCAACGGCTCCCCTCTCTGTAAAGAGTTCTCACTGGTCCAATACCCTGAAGACAGCCACTCTCGGGCACGGCTCCACCTTCACCCCCACAACCTTGGGCATCGCCTCAAAGAAGGCTGTCCAGAACCTGACAATCTGGGGTAGGCCCAGAACATCTGGATGTGGTTGGCTGGGCCTACCTGGCACAGAGACTCAGCTTCAAGCTGGGACTCAGTGGGGTCCTGGGACCCAGCAGACCTCCGACTGCTGTCTCACCTGGGGGTTCCTGCCACCACCTGATGTACATCAGCAGCTGTGTGGTGCTCACTAGATTGTGCCCAGAAGCCTGATCACTGACGTTTCCCACCGAGGTGTGTGTATCTGCACGGTGGGGATGACAGCTGTGCCGCAACTATAATGGTTGCATCCTTTGAGCTCTCCTCTGAGGTATTCTCCTGGGAGTTAGGAGAAGGTGCCGCCCGGGATGGGCCGGCACCGTCAGCTGGAAGAGCTGCGGGAGGCTTACATTAACACCGCAATGAAGTTACTGTGAAAAGCCCCTCATCGCCACATTCCGGCGCCTGTTCGGATACACAGAGGGAGAATTCAGAATGTCCAAATTACCTAACAGCACGTCTTTCGGGAAGAAACAGGAGCGCCTGGAGGAAACCCACCCAGACACGAGGAGAACGTGCAGACTCCACACAGACAGTGACCCAGCGGGGAATCGAACCTGGGACCCTGGAGCTGTGAAGCAACTGTGCTAACCACTGTACTACCATGCCACCCATAATGAACATGTGGTCAGTGGGAGGGATGGGTCAGTCAGTAAAGGAATAACAACTCACGTTTGACAGGAGTGGAGCCCGGTGGTTCTTCACCTCTGCGCCGTCTGCCAGCCTTCGCGTGGGTGACCGCCCTGTCCTCGGCCACACCAGTCACCTCCAGGGCCCACTCCTCGAAGGAGACGAGGATTCTCAAGTCCGGCTCCCCACCGCCAGTCTGGGTCCTCTCCCACCGATTATTGGAGAGCTTTTCCTGAGGGGACACAGAGGGGGCATCGTTAGACACGCGTGTGGTTGACAGTAGTGGGGGGGGGGGGATAGGTGAAGGAAGGGTTGGGGAGGGTGGATGCTCCGTTAGGGGGGCTGGGAGGCGAGGGGGGGGCGTTGATGTCTACTCACTCGTGCTGCCCGGTGTCGGTCAATGGCCTTCTCTGGCACGGGAGGCCAGTCCTCCAGGTCACGGTGCCCGAGCTAACTGTTGCCGCCATCCCATCCCAGGCAACACTGGCTGCCCTATGGCTGACCCTCCAGCACCCCATCCCTGGACACCCACCACTCTCTGTGTAAAGAACCCCTATACTACTCTGACATCTCCCTTATACCTTTCTCAATCACCTTAAAATGATGTCCACTCGTGACAGCCATTTCCACTCTGGGGAAAAGTCTCTGGCTATCCACTCTATCCATGCCTCTCATCACCTTGTATCTCTATCATGTCACCTCTCTGCCTTCTTTGCTCCAGTGAGAAAAGCCCTAGCTCCCTCAACCTTTCGTCATAAGACATGCCCTCCAGTCCAGGCAGCATCCTGGTAAATCTCCTTTGCACCCTCTCCAAAGCATCCACATCCTTCCTATAATGAGGCGACCAGAACTGGACACTATTCCAAGTGTGGTCTAACTAGAGTTTTATAAAGCTGCAGCAAATCCTCGCGGCTCTTAAACTCAATCCCCCTGTTAATGGAAGCCAACTCACCATACGCCTTCTTAACAACCATATAAACCTGAGGGTTATCAACTTGGAGACTCAGTCCGAGACATCCCTGGCCCTTGCACCCGTGAGGCAACATACCTTCCGGGAGTCTTGTTCGCGAGCACACAATCTCCTATCCATTCTCCTAACCATTGAGTCTCCTATCACTATCGCTTTTCTATTCCCCTCCCTTCTCTTCTGAGCCACAGAGCCAGGCTCAATGCCAGAGATCTGGCCACTAGGGCCTTCCCCCGGTAGGTTATTCCCCCCAACAGCATCCAAAACGGTATACTTGTTTTGAAGGGGAACGGCCATGAGGGATCCCTGCACTGCCTGCCTGTTTGTTTTCCTTCCCCTGATGTAACCCAGCTACTCTTGTCCTGCACCTTGGGTGTGGCTACCTCCCTGTAGCTCCTCTCTATCACCCCCTCTGCCTCCCGAATAATCCGAAGTTCATCCAGCTCCAGCTCCAGTTCCCTAACACGGTTTCCGAGGAGCTGGAGTTGGGTGCACTTCCCACAGGTATAGTCAGCGGGGACACCGGTGGTATCCCTCACCACCTTCATCCTACAGGAGGAGCATGCAACTGCCCTAGCCTCCATCCCCTCTGATCTGAACTCCTGAAGTGATATAAAGGGAGTAACATTAAAAAGAAAAGATTAAAAGGCTTGTGGGGTGGGGGGGGGGGGGGGGGGGCTGACGAGGGGTGGCCTCCAGGGAATCCATAGCGGGGTGTCCTCACATGAGGGGGGCTGTGGGATCTTGCCCATTTGTGTGGGGGGTGACAATTCCCATGGGTGGGGTGTGTGGGGGATCCACAAGCTCACTTAGAATTCAGGGCATCCTTTCAAAATGGCGGCCTGATCTCGGAGTTCAGCTCCCCTGTGCGAAAGAAAATTCTACGGGCGGGATTCTTCCATCCCACCCGTCGCAAGAACACCTCGGGCGAAAGGCAGTGACCTTGGGCGGGATCATCCGGTCGCCGGGCAAACGCGTCACCCACACTTATCCAGATGAATTCCATTTGCCACTGATCAGCCCATTTGACCAGCCTGTCTATCCTCCTCACTGTTTATCACCCCACCAATTTTCGTATCATTCGCAAACTTACTGATCAACCCTTCTCCATCCATAGAATCCAAAGAATCCCCACGGCTCAGAATGAGGCCATTCGGTCCATCGTGTCTGCACCAACCGTCTGAAAGAGCACTCCACCTAAGTCCACCTCGTCCTCCCCACCCTATTCCTATAACCCTTTAACCTAACCTACACAACCCAGACACTCAGGGACAATTTATCATGGCCAATCCACCTAACCTGCTCATCTTTGCACTGTGGGAGGAAACCGGAGCACCTGGAGGAAACCCACGCACACACGGGGAGGACGTGCAGACTCCACACAGACAGTCACCCGAGGCCAGAATTGAACCTGGGTCCCTGGAGGTGAGGCAGCAGTGCTAACCACTGTGTCACTGTGTCGCCCGTATCTATATTCATTCATATAAACCACAAAGAGCAAGGGTCGCAACTCTGATAACTGATGGACCCCACTGGTCACAGGTTTCTGTAGTGATCTCTGTATATGTATCTACATGAAGGGTTAAAGTGTTGTCAGTACTGTCAGATGATCACTGGAGGGCATCACTAACAGGGAGTATAAATACAAGCTCAATCTGCTTTCCCGCTCTCTTCGAGTGTGTTGTAGCTAGAGAACAGGAGTATAGTTAGCTCAGAGTGTAACGTATAATATTCATAGTTGATCTAATTCCATCTTGTTTAATTTACCAACTAGTAAGAGTATTAAAGAATCAAACTCACAAGTTAATTGATTAGTTACTCAATACATTATTTGTTATCACTGGACGACTTCGAGGATTCATCATCATCAAAGTTAAGATCAACTCGGCATAAACAAATGAGCAATATATATCACTGCAAGTAATAAAACAGTTTCCAGTCAGAAAACACCCCTCGACCATCACCCTCTGCTTCCCACCACTCAGCCAATTTTGGATCCAATTTGCTAAATTTCCTTGAGTCCCGTGGGCCCTTACCTTCGCTATCAGTCTCCCGAAAGGGACCTTATCAAAAGTCATGTCTATAAAACAGTTCTTGATTAATCCCTAAGTCCCCCCAAGATGGTTTAATTTTTCACCTTTTCACCATTCTTTAACAAATGCAGACAGTAAATATACTTTTTTGTTTCAAAAAACAACACACGGTACAATAATATAGTCCATTTTTTTTTTTCGTTTTTTTTCCTCCAACTGAAATCCTTCTCAATTGACAGTCTCTTTGAACAAGAACGTCTCTGCACGAACCATCCATTTCTCTACGCCTCGGCATTTCTCTTTAAAGTCAGATACTTTAGCTCAATCTGATCACAGAGTCCCTTGTAATTCTCCAACACAGGAGCATTGGTTATCACAGCTTTCAGGCCATCAAATGCCTGTTGAAGCTCCGCTGTCCATGACATTTTCGACGTTTCTTTAGCAGGTCCATCAGTGGAGCAACCACACTACAAAACCTTTGCACAAATGTTTGATCAAATCCACTCATGCCAAGAAAACGCATTATTTCCCTTTGTCTTGAGGGTATCGGAAACTCCTCAATAACTGTTGGTTTCACTTCCCATGTGACCATTCAACCCTGTCCGATTTTATGGCCAAGGAAAGTGACTTGGGTCTTTCCAAATTCACTTTTGGCTAGGTTTATCACCAAACCCGCCTCCTGAAGTCGATGAATAACCTCATCAGATATTTTAAATGTTCTTTCCATGTCTGGCTGAAAATTACCAGATCGTCGCTGTATACCGCACAATTGGGTAATCCTGAAACAACTTTGTTAGTTCATGTAAGGGAATTTGTACTGGATATTGTATGAGTTAGATACGAAGTTTAGAATCATAGGTTTTAGTGAAATGATAAAGTAGATTTAGGTGAGTATTGAGATGAGTGTGAACTCAGGATAACTTTGTGTGACCTAATGTAATCAAGTATAGTTAATATGATTAAAGCAGCAGACCCAGAGAAATAGCATTTAAAATACAAACAGTCACTTGGAAGAACAATGAACAGCTCAGGGCTTAACTAAAATGGTTTGCCCATAAATAAGGGCTATAAAGGAGTCTGTTTTTGTATACATTCGGCCTTGGTCAGCAAAAACCACGACACAAGCAGGAAAGTTTACAGAGACGAGATAAGGACTGACTTATGGCTACCATGGTTGACGAAGCAGAGAGAGAAACGACCAGTCTTGACTGAGACAGATAGAGGCTCACTATAAACAGTGGTGGCCAAAGTAAGGAAAGCAGATAAGACGGCTGTAAATTAAGATAAGAGTTTGAATTATGGAGTTAAAATGTATATAAAAGGCGGTAAGCCCTGAAGCTTCTTTAGATTGCTCCGGACAATCTCAGCTTTGTTTCTCTCATGCTAAGGGAAATAAAGTTCACTGCTTGGAAGATCGCTCCTCAGACTCTCTGTGTTTTAATATTTGAATAGGTACAAACAAATTGTCGTCCTGGGGAACCACGACAAAATTGGCGCTGCGAAGAGCAGGGTTGGTGAGAGATCGCCCAGAAAAGCATCTGGAAGGAGTGGCGGAGGCGAAGGTCCGACCGGGGCTGGACATCCCAAGCCGGCATTCTGACAGCAAGGTAAGCAGATTTGTATTGCACGTAAATCCTTGTTGTCAGAAAAGGGATCTCGAGGCCCGGCGCACTCAGCTCTTTGCTGGTCTTGAATCTCCCCAACCACAAAGATATCCTGCGTGATTAAAACCAAATTGGGTAAAATAGTTTTGAGAGACTGAAACTGATCTGAAGAGTAGAGTTTTGCATGCAAAGCGCACTGTGAATACTGTATTGTCTGTGAGTGGGTAAAAGGGAGACGAGGAAAAAGGCCGAACGCTAAGGTAATGCAATTAGGTTAAGTCAACCGGTTTGGAGCGGGTTTTTCCAGGATACGACTTGCCCAGAAGAGAGTGAGTGTGGGAAAAATCTGCCAGTCCAAACCTACCCAGGACCTCGGGTAACGGACGTCAGCCGAGAGGGAGAGAGATCAGTGAGAGATCACTCTCTGACCTAATACGGTAGTCAAAAGCATAGGAGGGGAACCTAACCCCGGAGGGGGGGATTAACAGCTAGAATAGAGAAAGTAAAAGACCAATTTGAACAAACTGGTCTGAGACAGTAGCGTGGAGGACAGAAATAAGAAGGAGAGTCGGAACACAGGTAGGGTAATAACAAACAACGTGGAAAGGTCACACTGACAAAACCGCCTAGCGGAAAGAGGGGTATAATCGATTGGGAAGGAAGATTAGTTAGGGGATTAAGACGGGATAATAACAAAAACGGAAGCAACACTGGATTGGGGAGAAATTACACATATAACTAACTTAAAAGAGGTAGAGAACGAGTGGCCGTATGTAAAGTGGGAAAGAATAGCTGATAGGAATTGGATAGACGAAATAAACTTGGAAACTCTAGGGAAATTAATAAAGGAATCTGATCGATATAGGGTTTCTATAGACATAGACAAGCACGTAAAAACCTACTACCCTCTAGCCCGGGAAAGGAAGATAGAGCCGGGACAGGGGACTACGGGGAAGTGGATATCGAGACCCCGGTTAGAATTACAGATATTGTCAAGGGACACCCAAGAGAAAGGTAAACAGGGGACTGAACACGGAAAAAAACGACACAGCAAGTAATAATCACTGTGACACCTAACTCTGACGGATTAAGTGATAAAAATTGTGACAGTAATCCGAAAAGACAAGTAATGGCACACCAAATTAAAACACCAGTGGAAACATTAGGGGATAAATTCCCAGCCCTCAGGGGAGACATAGAACACGTTTCTAAAAAATGGGCCAAAAGAACAAGTAAAACTAATACACCGTGGCCGGAGGAAGGCACTTGGTGCGTAGAGAGATGTGAGGACCAGAAGGGAATGATAAAGAACTATAAAATAAAAGATAAATCTAAGAAAAGAAAGGAGAAGGGCATGGAGGGAAATATGGATGCAAATGCCAGTGCAACTTCAGGAAAAAGCAAAATTAGAAGATCCAAATGTAGTCCCGCCCCCATACTCAGAGGAACAGGGTTCCACGGGACTATATCCAGTTATATCAGGCACGATGAATTTTGAGGGAGCATTTGACACAAAACCGATGACGATGGAGGATTGGGAACGAAGGGAGCTAGAAAAGAAAAAAGGTGTAGAGGAAGAGACGAGGAAAACAGAAGAGGAGTTGGATGAGTTAAGCCAAAAGAGAAAGCAGTTGCAGGACGAAGTAGATGTAATAGACCTTTTGGAATGGGCAAAAAAGGGAATGGAAAAAGAAAAGGAACGAGAAGAGGAGGGAGAGAATGATAGAAGAAAAGATGAGGGACAAACAAGTCCTGATTCTTGCGAGGGTGAAAGGGAGGCGTCACAGGGAAAAATAGAAGGAAAGAGGGTCAAAGCCAGCAGAAAGGAAAGAGAAAGAAGAAGAAGCATAGAGGAAAAATGTGGGAAAAGGCGCAAAGAGGCAGAAAGACGAGAAAAGGGGGATGCATGGACGTGGAAGCACCCAGTAAGAGTCGAGGAAGAGACGGAAGGAGAGACAGGAGAAAGTAGTGACAGCGAAGGGGGACAATCAGTGTTAGGAGAACAAAGAAAATCGACGCGGGTAAGACACCAAACTGTAAAATTTCCAGAGGTGGAAAAAAGAAAGAAAAAGGTGTTCCCGGTGATTCTGAAAGGGGGCAGAGCACAGTATATCCCTTGGTCAGGTCAGGATTTGCCTAATCTAATTAATGAATTACCCAATATTTTGGATGGGGCTGGAAGGTGGATTGGACAGTTGGAAGCAGGAATGGTGGGAAAAAGGATGGCACTGGGTGACATCAAAGCTCTCCTGACAAAAGTGCTAGGAATGGACCAAATGGCAGAAGTAATGAGACGTGCCGGCATCCAGACCGCAGCTCATGACCCAAAAACGTAGACGGGACACTAATAGACCCGTACCGACAAGACATATGGCAGGCACTAAGGAATATGTACCCCAATCGAATGGATGTAAAAACCCTAAGGGGAGAGCCACTGGGAGAGGAGGAGAATGCAGCTGTGTATGTGGAAAATCAATTAAAAAGGTGGAGAAGGGACACGGAGAGGGACATTCTAACAGACCCGCTGACCAACTCCATGTTCCGGGCTGCAATTCTAGAGGGCCTGCCAGTCTCAGCTAAAACAAAACTGGAGGATGTAGTGGGCTTGGACTCAAAAAGTTACCGGGAGTTTGTGGATTATGTTGCCCATGCAGTAGAAAGACATCGCAAAGATGAAAAGAATGCAGACAAACAGCTGAAGGAGATACAACGTAAACTCCTTCAGGCACAATTGGAGGAGATCAAAAACAAAGATAAGCTAAAGGCAAAAGAAGATCTCACACCCAGAAAAATAGCACCGATGATGGTGGAACAGAAGCCAGGGGAAATACCTGCACTAACAATAGGGGGAAGCGGAGATGGAGGCCAGCCCATCGTAACCTATAACATTTCTGCCTTCCCACTGCCCATAAACCCAGAAGCCCACAGCCTAAATTATCAAAACCGATACGCCCTACAAAATCAGACTGACTGGAATAAAAATGGGAAAAGACAGGGAAGTGGTAGGCCACCCTTTCAGAATCAGAGAGGACAGGGACAGGTTAATTATCAGACTCCGAGACAGGGACCACTGCCTGGCCCTCCAGGTGTGTGCTGGGGGTGCGGGGAGACAGGTCACATAAAAAGGAATTGCCCGCGGAATTCCACCAGACAGGGAGAAAACCAGCAACAGGCAGGCCAACAGCTGATCCAAGGGTCGCCGAACAGCGTCCCGATGTTTCAAGGGCCGGGGAACCATCAGAGTTTCGCATAGTGAGGCCCAGAGAACCCCGAAATGGTAGGACAGTACGTACAAATAACAGAAACCGCAGAGCAGGAACCTATAGTTAATGCTAGAGTAGGCGGGATCGAGGTCCCCATGATGATAGACACCGGTGCCACATGTACGTGCATACAAACGAAATATGCGGATCACCTACCATTGTCAAACCGGTTTGTAAAAACTGTGGGGTTCTCGGGGAAAATAACACTAGCTCAAATGACGATGCCGGTGCCTATTACCATTGGAAATAAAACTACCCATGTACCTATTTTAGTATATGATAAAACTCCTTTAAATCTATTGGGAAGGGACGCAATCCTAGGTCTGGGACTGAAATTAGAATGTACCGAACAAGGAATTGATTTGATGGGAATGTATTCACTTGAGGTACCAGGAAAGGAAGGGGTTAATGTATATTGGCTGGGAGATATAGAGGAACAAATTAAAAAACAGATCTGGACAGTCTGGGGAAAACTTATAGACACTTGGGTTCCACAAGCCAAGTGGCCGAGAACAGAATTACACAGTACAATGATATTTGATGAAGGACAGGCACCTGAAATACAAGAGAAATGGGAAAAGGAGGCAGGACGAGAACAGGAAATAAAGTCAGGAAGTATTTTAATTGGACTAGAGGGAGTGGCCCTCGCAATCGTTAGGAATGAATGGATTGACAAATGGTTCTCGGTACCTGGGGCGGAGCCACATGTCACATTGAAAGTTAATCCGGGATATAGATCAAAGGACCTAGGACCCATGGTGTTAAGAGCGCAAGACTTAGAATTTGTACAGACAGACAGTGCGGATATTTGGACGTCCAGCGATGGACAAATGACAAAAATAATTTTGGATGTTAGGATGCTTGGGACACCAAAGCAGATAACAATAGGAGTGCGAAGTGAGAAACAGGAGCGGGAATGGAGAGAGAGCTTAGAGCAGGATTTGAATTCCCTCCCACAGGAGTTGTGGTCCAGACAGGACACGGATGTAGGGAGGGTTAAAAACGCTAATCCAGTTGAAGTCATACTAAAGACAGGGCGCCAGGGGCCCTATAGACCACAATACCCAATCAAGACAGAAGCAATTGAAGGAATTAGAGAAACGATTAAGGGATTGATAGAAGCAGGGGTATTAAAGGAAACCCGGAGTAGGTGTAATACCCCGCTCCTACCAGTAAAGAAGGCGGACGGAGAAAAATGGAGATTGGTGCATGACCTAAGGGCAATTAATGAGGTAGTGGAAGATATGCCCGTAGAAGTTCCAAACCCTTACACCTTGCTGACAAATATACCACCTGAAAGTAGATGGTTTACGGTAATCGACCTATGTTCAGCATTTTTTAGTGTGCCACTAGCTCCAGAAAGTCAGTATCTCTTTGCATTTACGTACGAGGGGAAACAATACACATACAATAGAATGCCCCAAGGATTTAAACATTCCCCACATGTATTCAATCAGGTGTTGAAAGCAGATTTAGAAGGAATACAGTTGGAAGGAACACTGCTACAGTATGTGGATGATTTACTATTATGCACAGAGACACAAGAACAATGCAGGAAGGATAGTTTAAAACTTTTGAAAAGACTAGCAGAGGGGGGTCATAAAGTATCCTGGAAGAAGCTGCAGCTGTGCCAGAGAAAGGTAGAATACTTGGGCAGAGAAATATCAGCAGGGCAGAAGGGGATAGCTTCACAGCAAATAGACGCAGTACTGAAAATTCCGAAACCACAGACGGTGGGACAAATGATGACATTTTTGGGAATGACAGGCTTCAGTTCAGAATGGGTGGAAAGCTATGCAGAAAAAACGCAGGCACTACGAAAGATAATGAAGGAGGCAGGGTGTGAAGAATTAAAAGCCAAACTAAAATGGGACAAAGATGCGCTAGAAGCATTTGAGAATATAAAGAGTGAAATGGCACAGGCACCAGCATTGGCTTTACCGACCTATGACAAACCCTTTGACTTATTTGTGAGTAACAGAGAAGCCGGATTTGCTACAGCAGTGTTAACACAGGAAAATTGCAAGGGAAGGCGAAGGCAGGCTGTAGCATATTATAGTACCAAGCTAGATGACGTAGCACTGGGATACCCGCCGTGTTATCAAGGCCTGGCAGCAGCTTGGTGGGCGTACGAAAAGGCAGCTACGGTCACAATGGGATATCCGATAAACATACATGTATGCCATAAAATAGCTGAATTGATTGAAAAAGGGAAGTTTGTTCTGACGCCGGCTAGAATTCACCATTTTCAAATGCTGACCACATTCCCGGACATTACGATAGTAAAGTGCAATAGGGCCAACCCAGCTGACTATATGCCATTGCCACATGAGGGAGAGGAGCATGAGTGTGTGAGAGAGACAAGAGTGTTTATGAAACTGAGGAAAGATCTGCAGGCTGATAAGTTAAACACAGAAGAAAAGAGAACGTTGTATGTTGACGGCTCGTGCCATAGGGATCATAGGGGAAATCATGCTGGCTATGCAGTAGTTGAACAGAAAGGGAAAACATTTGAGGTAGTGGAGGCAAACGAATGTGAGCAGCCATGCTCAGCCCAGTTAGCGGAGCTTGCAGCACTGACCAGAGCATGTGAATTAGCAAACGGGGAAGCAGTGGAAATTTATACTGATTCGGCCTATGCCCACGGGGTTTGTCACCTGTTTGGGGCAATATGGAAGCAAAGGGGATTTATGAAAAGCGGAGGAGGACCAATTCAACACGAAGTTCAAATCAGGGCTTTAATAAGGGCTATGATGGGCCCAAGGGAATTAGCCATAATTAAGTGTCAGGCGCATAAAAAGGGAACAGATAACATCACACAGGGAAATACCAAAGCTGACAAGGCAGCTAAAGAAGCATCAGGGTACATTGAGGCTACGATAGCCCCAGTAGAAATAGCAAGGCCGCACCCAGGGCCAGGTGTGGGGAATATCGAACCTCAAATCACATTAGAAGATGTGGCACAATTACAGGAAGCAGCCCCTGTAGCAGAAAAAACAATGTGGAGAGAGAGAGGAGCATTACAGGGACAACATGACAAAATATGGAGAAATGGGGAAGGGTTGATCATAGCACCCACATCGTTACTAACCGTACTAATTAGTGAAGCACACGGGGTGGATCACTGTGCGAGAGGAGAAGTGGCTAGGAAGATTAAGAAAGAAGGATTCTGGTCACCATACCTGCAAAACTCAATTGACTACATACTAGGTCTGTGTGAGGTGTGTGCTCAGAATAATATCAGGAAAGGCATTACTGCCCCAATAGGGCACATACCCATTCCAGAAGGGCCGTTTAAACATCTATGCATGGACTATGTGGATATGGGAAAGGTGGTAAGAGGAAAAAGATACATGCTAGTGATTATTGATAGATTCAGCAGATGGATAGAAGCAACGCCATCCAAAGATCAAGGATCTGGAACGGTAATTAACTTCCTGTCAAAAGAAATTATCCCAAGATTTGGCATACCCATGCAATTAAGTTCAGACAATGGATCTGCTTTTATAGGGAGGGCACTGAGAGAGACACTCTCAGCACTCCGTATAAAGCAGAGGTTTGGATGTGTGTATCATCCTCAATCCCAAGGAATGGTGGAGAGAGCAAACGGAACCCTCAAGGCGAAAATAAGCAAAATTTGTAGTGAGACAGGAAAAAACTGGATAGATGCTCTGCCATTGGCTTTAATGCAGTACAGGAGTCAGGAAAACAGAATCACACATTTAAGCCCGCATGAGATGATGACAGGAAGAGTAATGCCGGTGCCAAAGATCGGGGGAGCAGGGGGCCCCACATTGGAGTGTTTAGATCAGGATGCAAGAGAGTATGTACGACAATTAACTTTTATACATAGAACTATTTTTGAACAGGAAAAGGCCAAGGAGGAGGAGAGCCCTGCCACGGAACACCAGATCACACCGGGAGATCAAGTATACATCAGAAAGTTCCGGAGACGTTGGCATGAACCCAGACGAGAAGGGCCGTTTGAAGTCACCAGAGTATCTCCCACGGCGTTGCAAGTAGAAGGCAGTACACTGTGGTATCACTTGAACCATTGTACCAGAACGGTACCTGGGGTAGGGGAGAGAAGGGAGACTGAAGTTAGAGGTAGGGTGGATAGAAGTAGCAGCGAGGAAGAGATAGCACTACACGAGGATAATCGTGAGGGGGAGGAGCAGAGCCAAAGTACAGCAGAAATAATAAATGATGATGAGAGTGGTTCTGTGCATGAGCTGGCTGATGATACAAATGCCCAGCTTCAGCCTGTTAGTCACGGTGCCGAGGGAGGTGAGGACGGTGAGAGGGCCTCATTCCCCACAGGGGACTTGGAACCTATTTCCCTGGGGGACTTCCTTGACCCGTAACAAGGGAAAGCGGGATGCAGATGATATAGGGGTGCGGAATCAGGAAGGTAGAGTATTAAGACAAACAAGACGTAGGCGATCAGTGAGTACGGATACTATTTGGGAGAAAGGAGGGGTCTGTGTTATGTTTGGAGATCAGTGTTGCACATTTATCCCTAACAACACTGATCCAGAGGGGTCATTTACACGGGCCATGAATAAGTTGAAGAATCTTAGGGCAGAAGTGAAAGAAAATGCTGGGTTTGGGCATGAAGCCTGGAATTGGTTGGATAGGATGTTCGGAAGATGGGGGGCATGGTTCGCCAAAGCTGGAGCTGTAGCAATCACAATCATAACCGGTCTAGGACTCATATTTTGTTGTTTTCTACCCGCCCTGAGATCCTTCCTTACCAGAGTTGCAACACGGCAGATGATGGTGACAAGCAGCTCACGTTCGCGAGGAAAAACGGAGGAAAGGGAAAACCTTGAGCTGCCTCCGATGAGCGGATTCACCATGACCCTGGTCGAGATGGAAACTCGTCACTCTGTGAAAGGACTATAATAATGGACGATTGCTTTGTACCAACAACAGCACCTGACTGAAATTCGCAAGAGACTTGGAGAACTTAGTCTGTACACAGGAATCAGTCTTTTTTCCTTCCCTTGACAAGGGTGGGAAGGTTTTTGGCTGATGGCTGTTAGGAGCAAGCAATCTGGGGGAGCGACCCGAGAATTCGAATCTGGATAGATGAATTATGATAAAGAAGAATTAGGGGCGTTGTTCCCTGACCAAAGTATTCGGCTCCTCCACATTGCCTGCAAAAAGTGTTTAAAATAAATTGTAAATGGGATCCAGTAAGGGGATTATTTGAGCTTGGTAATTTGTGTGAGGCTAGGGAATAGCCTCAAAGGGGGGACATGTAAGGGAATTTGTACTGGATATTGTATGAGTTAGATACGAAGTTTAGAATCATAGGTTTTAGTGAAATGATAAAGTAGATTTAGGTGAGTATTGAGATGAGTGTGAACTCAGGATAACTTTGTGTGACCTAATGTAATCAAGTATAGTTAATATGATTAAAGCAGCAGACCCAGAGAAATAGCATTTAAAATACAAACAGTCACTTGGAAGAACAATGAACAGCTCAGGGCTTAACTAAAATGGTTGCCCATAAATAAGGGCTATAAAGGAGTCTGTTTTTGTATACATTCGGCCTTGGTCAGCAAAAACCACGACACAAGCAGGAAAGTTTACAGAGACGAGATAAGGACTGACTTATGGCTACCATGGTTGACGAAGCAGAGAGAGAAACGACCAGTCTTGACTGAGACAGATAGAGGCTCACTATAAACAGTGGTGGCCAAAGTAAGGAAAGCAGATAAGACGGCTGTAAATTAAGATAAGAGTTTGAATTATGGAGTTAAAATGTATATAAAAGGCGGTAAGCCCTGAAGCTTCTTTAGATTGCTCCGGACAATCTCAGCTTTGTTTCTCTCATGCTAAGGGAAATAAAGTTCACTGCTTGGAAGATTGCTCCTCAGACTCTCTGTGTTTTAATATTTGAATAGGTACAAACAAATTGTCGTCCTGGGGAACCACGACATTAACCGTTGAAATGTGGCTGGGGCGCTTTTCATGCCAAATGGCATAACTTTGAATTGGTATATACCATCTGGAGTCACAAAAGCTGAAATCTCCTTCGCCCTTTCGGATAAAGGTACCTGCCAGTAACCTTTAAGTAAATCCAGTTTGGAAATAAAAGTTGATTGTCCCACTTTCTCAATGCAATCCTCCAAACGTGGAATAGGATAAGAATCAGTTCTTGTAACTGCATTAACCTTTCTATAGTCCACACACAACCGTTGGGTACTGTCTGGTTTAGGTACCATCACTATGGGTGAGCTCCATTGGCTGCAACCCACATCAATTATGCCATTTTTAAGCATACTCTCAATCTCTGTTAACCTGTGCCAATTTTAAAGGGTTAAGTCTGTATGGATGTTGTTTGATTGGAACAGCATTTCCCACATATACATCATGTATAGATATTTTAGTATTTCACAATTTATCTCCACAAACTTGCCCATGTGATATCAATAACTCTTTCAGGTCAATCCGTTTTTCCTCTGGAAGGTAACTCAACAATTTATCCCAATTTTTAAGAATATCCTCGTTTTCCAATTTAATTTCAGGTATGTCAAATTCACAGTCATCTGTATTTGGTTTGTCACTTTGAGTTAGAATCATTAAAACCTCCTACTTTTTCTCTCCTTACTTTTTAAGCACATTCACATGACACACTCGGTGAGTTTTCCTTCTATCTGGCGTTCTTACCACATAATTCACCTCATTTAATTTCCTTTCAATTTGCTCAGGCCCACAAAACCTAGCTTTTAAAGGTTCACCTACCACTGGTAACAACACTAAAACTTTATCTCCACTGGCAAAACTACGAACTTTGGTTTTCTTGTCCGCTACCCGTTTCATCACATTTTGTGCAACTTTTAAATGTTGTCCAGCCAATTCACCTGTTCTATTTAATCATTCCCTAAAATTTGACACGTAATCCAATAGTGTAATTTCCGATTTCTCACTCACCAATTTTTCCTTAATCAATTTAAGTGGTCCTCTCACCTCATGACCACACAAGTAAATTATTTAAAGAGATCTGGCACCTTCTTATCAATCACCACTTGATAAGGCCGTGCAATCTTTTGCACCTCCTTCGCTTCACTTGGGCTTATTCAAAGCCCTTATCCTTTACCACTTTCACAAATCCCACTGCCTTATCCTGTTTTACCACATCAGCCTCGGCAGTGATTTTCCTCAACCACCAACACTATGACTTTACATGGCCTAGTTTATTACAGTGAAAACATTTGAAACTTTTCATGTCTCTTCCACCCTCCTGGATTTCTTTTCTAATGTGAGGTACACTCTTGTTATTGGCCCTCCAGTTTCTGGCCCTCACAGGCTGAAACTGATGTCGGAAACCAAGCTTTGATTTATGAACTAATTCATAATCATCTGCCATTTCTGCTGCTAATCTCCCAGTTTTAACCCTCTGTTCTTCCACATGAGTTCTCACTGCATCAGGAATTGAATTTTTAAACTCCTCCAAAAGTATAATTTCTCTGAGAGCTTCATACATTTGGTCTATTTTCAAAGCCCTTATCCACCTATCAAAATTACTCTGTTTGAGCCTTTCAAACTCCATGTATGTTTGACCAAATTCTTTCCTTAAATTTCTAAACCTTTGTCTGTAGGCTTCAGACACTAGTTCATATGCATCTGAGATTTTTTTTTCATCTCCTCATACATTCCAGATACCTCCTCTGATAGTGATGCAAACACTTCACTAGCCCTACCTACCAGCTTTGTTTGAATCAGTAATACCCACATGTCCTGTGGCCATTTCATTTGTTTAGCCACCTTCTCAAATTAAATGAAAAATGTGTATGCATCTTCTCATCAAACTTTGGCAATGCTTGGACATATTTAAATAGATCCCCACCAAGCCTTTGACTATGACGCTCTTTCTCACTATCCTCATCACTATCATCCAACTATACGTTTCCCTTTCCGTCTGCCAATTTTAACTGACTGTCATGTTTCATGGCCAGTTTCTGAAGTTCAAACTCTCTCTGTATCGTTTTCCCTGATCTGTATCTCCCTTTCTCTTTTTTGTTTGTTCTGCTAGGGCTATTCTTTCTTTTCTCCTTTCTTCTGTCTCCTTTTCTTTTTCCTCTCTATTTCTTTCTCTTTTTCCCACTCCCTGTCATTCATAATCAAGCTGCTTTAATTCTTTCTCATGTTCCATTTGTTTAATTTGTAATTGAATTATTGCCATTTCCAATGAGTCAAACTGTATCTCAGGCAACTTTAAATGCTTCGCCACCGCCATAATTACCTTTTATTTTGCATTTTGTCAGGTAATGTTAACTGCAATGTTTTTGCCAAATATAACAGTCTGCTTTTAGTCTCTGTCCGTAAGGTACTGCATGTGACTGTCTCCACCTCCAAAAACTTATGTGCCTCTGAAAGAGCCATTGTCCACAACACACTTCCTACTTAAACTGGAATACCACACCTGAAAAGCAACCACAATATGCTCACCCCTCACTGTCTTTAAGTTCACTAAGCCAATCCAAAGATAGACTTTTATCCCGGACGAGCCCCCAATTTGTTATGGGCCAGGGTTTAGCAAACCCAAAAGTGTATCATAGAGTTCACCTGACCCACAACTTTTAATAGATTGTGGTATGGGGAGCACATGGCCCACTCTACAGGTGTGGTACAGCAGAAATGGAAAAGTATTTTTTTTTAATAAAACAATGTAAGCAATGCAGCACGGTAGCAGGGGGCAGCACGGTAGCATGGTGGTTAGCATAAATGCTTCACAGCTCCAGGGTCCCAGGTTCGATTCCCGGCTGGGTCACTGTCTGTGTGGAGTCTGCACGTCCTCCCCGTGTGTGCGTGAGTTTCCTCCGGGTGCTCCGGTTTCCTCCCACAGTCCAAAGATGTGCGGGTTAGGTGGATTGGCCGTGCTAAATTGCCCGTAGTGTCCTAAAAAGTAATGTTAAGGGAGGTTGTTGGGTTACGGGTATAGGGTGGATACGTGGGTTTGAGTAGGGTGATCATTGCTCGGCACAACATTGAGGGCCGAAGGGCCTGTTCTGTGCTGTACTGTTCTATGTTCTATAATGTTTATTCTATGAACTCAAGTTAACCTTTTTAAACATACAGTGAACATCTCAGCAACCATTAATTCAAATACAACCCCAAAAGACTACAACACTAAGTAAACCTTTAAGTTTTCCTTTTTAACATCCATACAAATTAAAAACAAAACTTTTATCAGAAGCACATTAGGTTAAAATCACTACTGAGAGCATTTATAATTCCGAATTCACCAAATGATCAAGAGATAGTCTTTTGATGGCAGAGAGAACAGCGGTACACCTGCTTGGTCTGGCTTCAGCTCCAAAACTGAAAACAAAACTAAAACACAGCCTGCTCAAAAATGATAGTAAAAAGCTGACAGACAGCCCAGCTCCACCCACACTCTGACATCACTGCAGTATTAAACACGCATTTCTTAAAGGTACTCTCACTACAGATATTTATATACACACCCATTTATAAACACCCATTTCTTAAAGGTACTTTCACATGACACTCTCAGAATTGCTTCCAATAGTGTCCCCACCACTGAGGTTAGAATAGCTGGCCTGTAGTTTTCTTGTTTATCCCTTCCTCCCTTCTTGAATAATGGTACCACATTGGCTACCTTCCAGTCCTCCGGCATCTGTCCTGTGGTCAGAAAGGAATGGAAAATTATTGCCAGTGCAATCATGTACTTGTGAGTGAGTCAGTGTCAGAGTGAGTGTGAGTGAGTCAGTGTGTGTGCCTTCCCAGCCAAGAAGTGTTTCTGTTTTTCCATATCTCCCGCTCTGCGTGGTATTCAGTACATTGAGCAACTGCTCATCAGTGGAACACCTCACTGCTCACTCTGCCAGCCCTCTGTCTGCACTTCCTTTCCCCTCCCTTCCGTTCTGTGTTTGATATCAGCTGTCTCTCCTCCCAGCAGCTCATTGTGTTTCTAACTTTGTTTTGAGAGGATGTTAACAGCCTATGTTAACCAGGTCATAGCTGTAATTGTGGTCTGTGTGCGGAGCATATCCTCCATCTCTAACTCCTGTTTACTGCCAGCCTTCACTCCTGCAATTTGGATGTATTTGCTTCTTGAAGCTGTTCTGGAAATTGCCTCAACTCCCATTTTGATGAGAATCACAGATACTACCCTGCTATCAGAATCCCAGATATGCTGAATCTTCTCCAGACTTCCGCCCCCATTGGGTTGCCAACTGTGTTTTAGTGTATTCCAGGAGGGTTCGAGATGTCCCACACTCCAGCCATTACCCGGCCAACACAACATTCCAGCAATGTACGGCCTCCAACACCAATTGGAAAGCAGAACAACTCATTACCTAATTGGATGGCTGTCAGCCCCCCCCATTTTCAATACATTTATATCTGCTAAAGTGAAATGTTCAACGAAAATGACAAAAATGCCTTGTTGTTTTTGAATGTCCTGATGATGTTTCTCTGTGACCTGGAGATTGACCTTCAATTCCTGGAAACCCCAGATCAACCCTGGAGGGTTTGCCAACCCCCTACTCCACCCCCAAAACATGGATTCCTCGACGGCTGACAGTTTCTAACGACATAGTGTGTCTTTTTTTTTAAATAATTTTTATTTAAATTTTTCAACTACAAATTTTCTCCCAACAATAAAATAAACAGAGTATAAAAATAAACAGAAAGAACACCCTCCCCCCCATACAAAGCAAAAAATTAATAATAATACAAAAAAAACAAGAAAGTAGCAAACAATCAGTCGCAAAAACAAACCCCCTTAACAGATCCCTAAAACCACCCCCCCCCCCCGGGTTGCTGCTGAGATTGACCACCCTCTAACCCTCCGCCAGAAAATCGAGGAAAGGCTGCCACCGCCGGAAGAACCCTTGTACCGACCCCCTCAGGGCAAACTTGACCTTCTCCAGCCTGATGAACCCGGCCATGTAGTTAATCCAGGCCTCCAGGCTCGGGGGCTTCGCGTCCATCCACTGTAAGAGAATCCTACACCGGGCTACTAGAGACGCAAAGGCCAGGGTACCGGCCTCTCTCGCCTCCTGCACTCCCGTCCCCGATGCTACCCCAAAGATCGCGAGTCCCCAGCCCGGCTCCACCCTGGAGCCGACCACCTTGGACAGGGTCCCCGCCACCCCCTTCCAGAACCCCTCCAACGCCGGACACGCCCAGAACATGTGGGCATGGTTCACCGGACCCCCCGAGCACCTCCCACATCTGTCCTCTCCCTCAAAGAACCGGCTCTTCCTGGCCCCAGTCATGTGTGCCCTATGCAGCACCTTCAGCTGAATCAAGCTGAGTTGTGCGCAAGAAGAGGACAAATTCACCCTCCCCAGTGCGTCCGCCCACGTCCCATCATTGATCTCTTCCCCTAGCTCCTCCTCCCACTTCGCTTTCAGCTCCTCCACCGAGGCCTCCTCCTCTTCCTGCATCACCTGATAAATCGCCGAGATCCTACCCTCACCAACCCACGTCCCCGAGAGCACCCTATCCTGCACCCCGCCTAGGCAGCAGTAGCGGAAACTCCGCCACCTGCTGCTTAACAAAAGCCCTAATCTGCATATATCTAAAATTGTTCCCGGAGGGAGACCCCACTTCACCTCCAACTCCTCTAAAGTCGCAAACTTCCCATTGAGGAAGAGGTCCCCCATCCGCCTGATGCCTGCCCTGTGCCAACTCAAAAACCCATCAATTCTCCCTGGTACAAACGGGTGATTGCCCCGTATCGGGGCCCACACTGAGGCCTTCACTTCCCCCCTGTGCCGCCTCCACTGCCCCCACATTTTGAGGGAAGCCACCACTACTGGACGCGTAGAATACCTTGCCGGGGGGAGTGGGAGCGGGACCGTCACCAGCGCCTCCAAAGTCATGCCCACACAAGACGTCGCCTCCATCCTCTTCCATGCGGCACCCTCCCCCTCCATCACCCACCTACGGATCATTGCCACATTCACCGCCCAGTAGATCCACACAAGTTGGGAAACGCCAGCCCACCTACCTCCCTGCCTCGTTCCAGGAATACCCTCCTCACCCTCGGGGTGCCTTGCGCGCCCACACGAACCCCAGAATATTCCTGTTAACCCTCCTAAAAAAAGCCTTCGGGATCAATATGGGGAGGCACTGGAAGAGAAACAAGAACCTCGGGAGCACCGTCACCGTCACCTTAACTGACTGGACCCTACCCGCCAAAGAGAGTGGCAACACGTTTCACCTCCTGAACTCCTCCTCCATCTGTTTCATCAACCTCAAAAAATTTAGCCTATGCAGGGCCCCCCAGCTCCTAGCTATCTGGACCCCAAGATATCTAAAGCTCCTCTGCGCCCTCTTCAACGGGAGCTCTCCTATCTCCCTCTCCTGGTCCCCCAGGTGCAACACAAACAGCTCACTCTTCCCCACGTTGAGCTTATAGCCCGAAAAATCCCCAATCTTCAGCACTTCTGGCATACCCCCTGCCGGATCCATAATGTACAGCAGTAAATCATCTGCGTACAGTGACATTCGGTGTTCCTCCCCCCCCCCCCCCAACACAATCCCCCTCCAGTTCTTCGAGTCCCTCAGCGCCATGGCCAAGGGCTCAATCACTAACGCGAAGAGCAGGGGAGACAAGGGGCCTCGTTCCCCAGGACAGCCGAAAGTCTTCCGACCTCCTCCCATTCGTCACCATGCTCGCTACCGGAGCACTATACAGCAGCCTCACCCAGCTAATCAATCCCTCACCAAACCCAAATCTCCTCAACACTTCCCACAGGTAGCTCCACTCCACTCTATCGAAAGCTTTCTCCGCATCCATCGATGCTACTATTTCCGCCTCCCCATCCGCCGACGCCATCATCATGACATTGAGCAGCCGCCGCACATTAACATTCAGCTGCCTCCCCTTCACAAACCCCGTTTGGTCCTCATGTATAACCATCGGGACCACATCTTCCACCATCCTGGACAGTATCTTAGCCAACAACTTTGCATCCACGTTGAGGAACGAGATCGGCCTATAAGACCCACATTGGAGGGGGTCCTTATCCCACTTCAGGATCAGTGAGATTATTGCTCTAGACATCGTCAGGGGCAGAGTCCCCCCTCCCTCGCCTCATTCAGGGTCCTCACAAGCAGCGGGCCCAGCAGATCTGAGAATTTCTTGCAAAACTCCACCGGGAACCCATCAGGCTCCGGTGCTTTCCCGATCTGCATGCTCCCCAGCGCCTCCATCAGCTCCTCCAACTCGATTGGGGCCCCCAAACCCTCCACCCGCTCATCCTCTACTCTTGGGAACTCCAGCTTATCCAGAAAGCCGTCCATCCCACCCACCTCCCTAGGGGGCACCGACCGGTACAGCCCCTCGTAAAAGGATCTGAACACCCCATTAATGTTCCTATCACTCCGCATCAGGTTCCCTCCTACATCTGTGACTCCGCTATCTCTCTCGCTGCCTCCCGCTTCTGGAGCTGGTGGGCCAGCATCCGACTTGCCTTCTCCCCATACCCATATACCGCCCCTTGCGCCCTCCTCCACTGCGCCTCCGCCTTCCGGGTGGTCAGTATATCGAACTCCGCTTGGAGACTGCGCCGCTTACTCAAAAGCCCCTCCTCCAGGACATCCGCATACCTCCTATCCACCCTTACCATTTCCTCCACCAATCTCTCCCTCTCGATCCTCTCCCCCCTCTCCCTGTGCGCCCGAATAGATATCAGCTCCCCTCTAACCACCCGCCTTCAGCGCTTCCCAAACCACCCCAACTTGCACCTCCCCGTTATCATTGGCTTCCAAATACCCCTCTATACCCCTACGGACCCGACCACACACTTCCTCCTCTGCCTGAAGCCCCACATCTAACCTCCATAGCGGGCGCTGATCCTTCCCCTCCCCCAGCTCCAGGTCCACCAAGTGCGGGGCATGGTCAGATATGGCTATTGCCGAATACTCCGCCTCCACCACTCTCAGGATCAGCGCCCTGCTGAGGACAAAAAAGTCAATCCGGGAATAGGCCTTGTGGACATGGGAGAAAAGGGAAAACTCCCTACCTCCCGGCCTCAAAAACCTCCAAGGGTCTACCCCTCCCATCTGATCCATGAACCCCCTCAGCACTGAGGCCGCCGCCGGCCTCTTACCCGTCCTTGACCTCGAACGATCCAGGGCTGGGTCCAACACAGTGTTAAAGTCCCCTCCCAAGATCAAGTCTCCAGGTCCGGGATCCGGCTCAACATTCGCCGCATGAAGCCCGCATCGTCCCAGTTGGGGGCGTACACATTAACCAGAACCACCCGCTCCCCTTGAAGCCTGCCACTCACCATTACGTATCTACCTGCACTGTCCGCCACCACACTCGACGCAACAAGCGACAAGCTCTTGACAACTAAGATCGCCACCCCTCGATTCTTCGCATCAAGCCCCGAGTGAAACACCTGCCCCACCCAGTCTCTTCTCAGCCTCACCTGATCCGCCACCTTAAGGTGCGTCTCCTGGAGCATAGCTACATCCGCTCCCAGCCCCCTCAGGTGTGCCAAGACCCAGTACCTGAGGTGGTCACAGAGGACCAGACGGGCTTTGTCAAAGGTAGACAGCTGACCGCGAACATCAGGCGCCTGCTGAACGTGATAATGACCCCCTCCGGGGAGAGAACACAAGAGGTGATCGTCTCCCTGGACGCAGAAAAGGCCTTCGACAGAGTCGAGTGGAAATACCTCATAGAGGTACTGGAGCGGTTCGGGCTTGGAACAGGGTTCACCGCTTGGGTAAAGCTCCTGTACAACGCTCCCATGGCGAGTGTACAGACCAACAATACCAACTCCCAATACTTCCAGCTGCACAGGGGCACCAGACAAGGATGCCCACTGTCCCCGCTGCTGTTCGCACTAGCAATTGAACCGCTAGCAATCGCGCTCAGGGCAGCAAAAAATTGGAGGGGGATCCGAAGGGGAGGTAGAGAGCACAGAGTCTCACTCTATGCGGATGATCTGCTCCTCTATATCTCGGACCCACAAAGCAGCATGGACGGAATCATCGCGCTCCTGAAAGAGTTTGGAGCCTTCTCGGGCTACAAACTCAACATGAGCAAAAGTGAGATCTTCCCAGTACACCCGCAAGGGGGGGGGGGGGGGGGGGGGGGGGGGGGGGCAGCACTAAAGGGGCTGCCGTTCAAACAAGCCCGACATAAATTCCGCTACCTGGGGATCCAAATAGCCCATGACTGGAAGGGGATCCACAAATGGAACCTCACCAGCCTGACGGAGGAAGTTAAAAAGGACCTGCAAAGATGGAACACACTCCCGCTCTCCCTCGCGGGGAGAGTTCAGACGATCAAAATGAACGTACTGCCCAGGTTCCTCTTCCTGTTTAGATCCATTCCGATCTACATCCCCAAGGCCTTTTTCATAGCGCTGGACAAACTCATCATGGCGTTCGTATGGGGGGGTAAAAATGCTAGGATCCCAAAGAAGGTCTTACAAAAAACAAAAACCAGGGGAGGGTTAGCCCACCCGAATCTACAATTCTACCACTGGGCAGCAACAGCCGAGCGAGTAAGGGGATGGATCCAGGAGCCAGAAGCTGAGTGGGTGCGTGCGGAGGAGGCCTCCTGCATGGGAACCTCCCACCGGGCCCTCGCCACGGCAGCACTCCCATCCCCACCCAAAAAACACTCCAGCAGCCCAGTGGTGACAGCCACCCTCCAATCCTGGAACCAACTGCGGCAGCAACTTGGCCTGACCAAAATGTCGGACAGGGCTCCCATCTGCAACAACCATAGGTTCAAACCAGCACTGACCGACGCCACCTTCAAAAGGTGGAGGCAGGACGGGGGGACACTGACAGTCAGGGACCTATACACGGACGACAGGATCGCAACACTGGACGAACTGACAGAGAAATTTCAGCTAGCTGGGGGGAACGAGCTACGGTACCTGCAGCTCAAAAACTTCCTACGAAAGGAGACAAGGACGTACCCACAACCGCCACGACAGACACTACTGGAAGACCTACTGGACGCAAGTATCCTAGAGAAAGGGAACTGTAGTGACATGTATGACCGACTGGTAGATAGGGACGACACCGTACTGGACGCAACAAGGAGGAAATGGGAGGACGACCTGGGGATGGAGATCGGGTGGGGACTCTGGAGCGAAGCACTGCATAGGGTCAACTCCACCTCCACGTGCGCAAGGCTCAGCCTGACGCAACTAAAAGTGGTACATAGAGCCCACTTAACAAGAACCCGTATGAGTAGGTTCTTCCCGGAGGTGGAAGACAGATGTGAACGGTGCCAAAGAGGCCCGGCCAACCACGCCCACATGTTCTGGTCTTGCCCCAGACTCGTGGAGTACTGGACAGCCTTCTTCGAGGTAATGTCCAAAGTGGTGGGAGTGAGGGTGGAGCCATGCCCGATAGTGGCGGTCTTCGGGGTTTCAGAACAGCCAGATCTATTCCTGGGGAGGAGGGCGGACGCCCTTGCCTTTGCCTCCCTGATCGCCCGCCGTAGAATCCTGTTTGGCTGGCGGTCAGCAGCACCGCCCAGAGCTGCAGACTGGCTGTCCGACCTCTCGGAATCTCTCCAAATGGAGAAAATCAAATTTGCCATCCGAGGGTCGGACGACGGCTTCCACAGAACGTGGGAGCCATTCATGCAACTGTTCCGGGACCTATTTGTGGCCAATGTACAAGAGGAAGAATAGTCGGGGGAAGGTAGCGGGAGGGGGGGGGGGGCTACAGGTTCGTTACGGGGGTTCGATGGCTAGCTAAGGCCCAAAACCAAACTAAATAAACATGTTGAGGGGGGGGGGGGGGGCGCAGTTACTACTACGAAGATGCTTACCTGTAAATATGTATGTTAATTTTTGCGTGTTTGTTTTTTTGTTTTTTTTTCTTTCTCCTAACAATTTGTAATTTGTTCAATATAAAATATGAAAACTGAATAAAAACATTTATAAAAAAAAAGGTGTGCCAAGACCCGGGACCGCTTCACCGGTCCATTCAGCACCCTCACGTTCCATGTGACCATCCGAATCTGGGGGGTCTTCCCCCTCCCTCTGCGCCGGTCAGCCATAGCTCTCCCACGGCTCACCACGTGCCCACAGAACCCCCCAGGCCCGTGGAAGACCCCCCTCTCAACACCCCCATCACCAGCAGTTCCCCTTCAGCCCCTGCAGCAGCAACCCGGTACCCCCCCCCCCCATTCCCCCCCCCCCCAAGCTAGGCCTCCCCCCCCCAGCTGCGTAGTTCCGTAAGTCAGCCGACTCCTGCTGACCCCGGCTGCTCCCGCCATCCCAACGACCCCCCCCCGATGCAACACAACCACCACTCCCCCCCACCCAATGCCGCCCAGCCCACTGCTCCTCCAGCGCGGGAGGAAAGCCCGCGCTTCCATCCCAAACCCCGCCCCCCCCGACCCAACACGCGAGAAAAGATGGGCACATAACCCAACAGGACCGCGAACCGCTCTCCACCCCTCCACCAGTGAAAAAAGGAAAAAGCACCCAAGTAAACAACTAACAGTCCCAAAAATCGAAAAAGCAGAACAGCGAAAAGGCATCATCAAATACAAGCAATAAAAGCGAAAGGATACCAAGGAGAGCAAATGTACATGTACATCATTCCCCAGCCCCCAGTCTTCAGTTCGAGTCCAGCTTCTCTGCCTGGACGAAAGCCCAGGCCTCCTCCGGAGAGTCGAAGTAGTGCCGGCTGTAGCAGGCCAAACTTCACTCCCTTCTTGTGAAGCACTCCCTTTCCCCGATTGAAGCCAGCCCTTCTCTTCGCCACCTCCGTGCTCCAGTCCTGATAGATCCTGATCTCCGCGTTTCCCACTTACTACTCCTCTCCTTCTTGGCCCATCTCAGCACACACTCACGGTCGACGAAGCGGTGGAAACGGACCAGCACCACCCTAGGCGGCTCGTTTGGCCTGAGTTTCCTCAACTCGATGGGCACCCTCCAGCTCCAAGGGTCCCTGGAACGACCCCGCGCCCATTAGCGAGTTCAGCATCATAGCCACATAGGCCCCCAAATCCGAACCTTCCAGCCCCTCCGGGAGGCCCAGAATCTGCAGGTTTTTCCAATGGGAGCGGTTCTCCATCTCCTCCATCCTTGCTAACCACTTCTTGTGAAGCGCCTCGTGCGACTCCACCTTCACTGCCAGGCCCAGGAGTTCGTCCTCGCTCTCTGAGGCCTTTTGCCATAGCTCTCGGATCTCCGCACCCTGAGCCGCCTGAGTCGCCATGAGCTTGTCCAGCGAGGCCTTAAACGGTTCCAGGATCTCAGCTTTCAGCCCTCTGAAGCAGCGATGGAGCTGCTCCTGCTGCTCCTGCGCCCACTGCTGCCACGCTGCTGGTTCCCCGCCTGCCGCCATCTTGCCTTTCCTGCCTCGCACCTTTCTCTGCTCCAAAGCTGATTTTTTGACCGCTCCACTCCTGGTCCAGTCCATCCACCGGCAGATGACCGCAGTGGATGTGTTCCCACACGGGGAAAAGTCCAACCAGCACCACTACGGGCCCTTAAAAGAGCCCAAAAGACCAAAAATAGCGGGAGCTACCGAACATGATCTGTTGAGCTGCTTGCAGAAAAATACTTTTCACTGTACCTCGGTACACGTGACAATAAACAAATCCAATCCAACATGCGGCTTAGCTCAGCATCCCCGCCACCGGAAGTCCACATAGTGAGTGTCTGAACGATACGGCTGCCGTATACATGTATCTGGCTCTGTGGTTCTATTTGAGTAGATGGAGCTGTTCACACAGTCATGTTCTACCATCGGGGGTCTGAGGCAGATTGACGCCAATTGCTACCCTGAAACAATGCTGGACATTGTGGTCCACACACTGGGGAAATTCCTCCCCCAAGCTGCTGACAAACAAGGGATTCTGTTTTGAGACAATTGCCATGTAATGGGTTTGCTCAGACTGATAGAGGCTGGACTGTAGTGAGGCAGACAGCAGAGTGCGGATGAACAAAGCTTGTAGTGTTCGGTTAATAGCCTGGGGCATCTTTCCCATTCGACAGCTCCTGATTAACAAACCCCTGAAGCTTCCTCTTTCTCTGTGTTGGATGTTTTTTTCTGTCTGTAATGGTTTTATTTTTTGGCTATTCTGGATCTAATGATAGCTTTGTGACTGCTGCTCCACTCTCATCTTGACCTGGGAAGATTTATCCTGTTTTTTTTCCTGCTGCCACAGTATCGCACAATCTTCACAGTGCAGAAGGAGGCCATTCAACCCATCGAATCTGAACTGGCTCGATGACTTCCGGTGACAGCCATGGAGTGAGTGGTCGTTTATTTGGCAGCTCCCGCTCGTGGTGGACCTTTGAGACCATTTTCCCCCGATTTATGGGGGATTTGATCAGTAAAATAGGAGATTGGTGAGGTAGGAGAGAAGAATACCCCACCAGTGTATGGACTCATGGACCAGAAGTGGTCTGAAAAGGAGAGATCGCTGGGCAAAGAAGGGAGTGGAGTCTGCAGCGCACAGAAAAAGATGGCGAAGGGTCAGGGCCTGGGATTGCCGGACCAGTGGTCAACGGAGCAGTTGGTGAACTTCCTCCAGGAGAGCTTTGCTTAGCAAAGCCAAAAGTACCTGGACCTGATTAAGACGGGGATTGACTGGGTGGAGCAAAGATTGGAAGCCCAGGACCAGGCGATCCAGAATGTGGAAGAGGCGGTGGCTGGGCCAGCTAACCGCGATGGCGGCGGAGATGGAGTTGGTGAGGGACCATCAGAAAAGGCTGCAGGAGAAAGTGAAGGATCTGGAGGGCAGGTCGCGCAGGCAGAACCTGAGGATGGTTGACCTCCCGGAGGGCAGTGAGGGATCGGATGCATATGTGGAGGGTATGTTCGAGAAGCTGCTGGGAGAAGGTGCATATACTCAGCCCCTGGAGGTAAACAGGGAGCACACAGCGCTTATGAGGAAGCTTATGAGGATGAATGAGCCACCGAGGGCGATGGTGGTACGAATGCACCGGTTCCTGGACAAGGACCAGATATTGAGGTGGGCCAGGCAGACGAGGAGCTGCAAATGAGAAGAAAACGAGCTGCACATTTCCCAGGACTTGGGTGCGGAACTGGCCAAAAGAAGGGGGAGCTTCAATAAATCGGCCCTTTTTAAGAAGGGGGTGAAGTTTGGCATGCTGTATCCAGCTCGTCTGTGGGTCACTTCTGAGGGCCAAAAACTTTATTTTGGATCGCCAGTTGAGGCGATGAACTTTGTTAAGGACAGGGGACTGGCAGGTGGTGGAGGACATTGAACGAGGGGCGAGTATTCTGTACCTATGCTGCTAAATTTCCTTTCTCTTTGGGTTCTTGTGTATTGTTTTTGGAGCAATTCTTTGGGCTGTTGCTCAGGTTTATACGTGGGTTAACCTTGCTCTTAATGGGGGATGGTGGGTGGAATTTTCTTCTGTGTCTTTGTCGGAGATTGTTATGTTTTGCATATGTATGTTCAAATGTTCAAGCGGGGAGGGGCGGACATCGGTAGGTTGCTTGGCACCAGCACCATGGGTGGGGGCTACCAGGCTAGCTGGGTGGGCTAGCTCACGGATGCGCAGTAGGGGGCTGGCAGGTGATAAGTTTGTTGTGGGGGGTTGGGATTGCTATTTTGTTAATGGGGGAGGGGGGAGGGAGGGGGGAATTGTTCTGCTGACAGGGGAGGGCCTGACGTTTGGCGACAAATCGGAAGTCAATGACGGTGGACGCCCAAGGGCAGGCCTGAGGAGACACGGGCTGGAGTCTGGCTGATGTAGTTGTAGGGTGATGGTTGAGGGGGTGGGCGGGGTGGCACCAGGCTGATCACATGGAATGTGAGAGGGGTGAATGGGCCAGTCCAGCGGGCTTGTTTGATTGAGTTTGAAGGCGGACATGGCAATTAGAACATAGAACAGTACAGCACAGAACAGGCCCTTCGGCCCTCGATGTTGTGCCGAGCAATGATCACCCTACTCAAACCCACGTATCCACCCTATACCCGTAACCCAACAACCCCCCCCCTTAACCTTACTTTTAAGGACACTACGGGCAATCTAGCATGGCCAATCCACCTAACCCGCACATCTTTGGACTGTGGGAGGACCGGAGCACCCGGAGGAAACCCACGCACACATGGGGAGGACGTGCAGACTCCACACAGACAGTGACCCAGCCGGGAATCGAACCTGGGACCCTGGAGCTGTGAAGCATTTATGCTAACCACCATGCTACCGTGCTGCCCACAAATGATACAAGAGACACACCAGAGGTTAGTGGATCAGCATAGTCAGGTATTTCATTCGGGGCTAGAGGCCAAAACTAGGGGGGTTGCGATCTTGATCAATAAGTGGGTGTCATTTGAGGTAGGGAGTATAGTAGCAAAATCTGGGGGTAGGTACGTTATGGTGAGCGGGAAGCTGGAGGGGATGCCAGTGGTATTAGTGAATATTTACGCACCAAACTGGGATGATGCGGAGTTTATGAGGCGGGTGTTAAGGAAGATCCCGGACCTGCACTCCCATAAGCTGATCATGGGGGAGGGGTCTTCAATACGGTCATTGATCCGAGGTTGGATTGGTCGAGTTCAAGGACAGGGAGGGTGCCAGCCGCAGCGAAGGTGCTAAAAGGGTTCATGGCGCAGATGGGAAGGGTAGATTTGTGGAGGTTCGAATGGCCAAGAGCGAAGGAGTTTTCTTTTTCCTCCCAGGTTCACAAAGTGTACTCCCGGATTGATTTTTTTTCCATTTTGAACTGGGCTTTGCTGGCGGGGGTGGTGAATACCAAGTATTCGGCGGTTGCTGTGTCGGACCATGCCCCACATTGGTGGATTTACGGGTGAGCAAGGAGGGATGTCAGTGCCCGCAATGGAGATTGGATGTAGGACTATTAGCAGATGAGGGTGTGTGCAGGCGGGTGAGGGAGGCCATCCATAATTATTTGGAGATAAATGACACAGGGACGATTTCGGCACAAGGGTGTGGGAGGCACTAAAGGGAGCTGACGGGGGAGCTGATTTCGATACGTGCTCATAGGGAGAAGGTGGAGCGGGCAGAGATGGATAGGCTGGTCAGGGAGATACTCCAGGTGGATAGAAGGTATTCTGAAGCCCCGGAGGCAGGACTGTTGAAGGAGCGGCAGAAGCTGCAGATGGAGTTTGGTCTGATATCCACAGGGAAGGCAGTGGGGCAGTTGGGGAAGGCGAGAGGGGCGATATATGAATATGGTAAGAAGGCCAGTAGGATGCTAGCACACCAGCACAGGAAAAGGGAGGTGGCCAGGGAGCTAGGAAGAGTGAAAGACGCAAGGGGTAACACGGTTTTGGATCCAAGGGGTGAACGGGATGTTCAAGGAGTTTTTTAGTTGGTTGTATGAGTCGGAACCCCCAGCTGGGGTGGAGGGGATGAGGCAGTTTTTGGAGGGTTTGGTGAGGGAAGGGGGTTAGTGGAGGGGGTGGGAGCCCCGAATGGGACTGTAGAAGTAATAGAGGGATGGGAGGCCATGCAGCCATTTAAGGCCCCGGCACCGGAAGGCTCCCCAGTGGAATTTTACAAGATGTTTTCTGGGATAAGAACAAAGAACAAAGATAATTACAGCACAGCAAACAGGCCCTTCGGCCCTGTTTGTCGTTCTGGGTGAGTGTGCTTATCACTCACTTGGCTCTGTTTCTCGTTCTAAGCTCTGGAGTCGCCAGGTGCCGTTAAGACACCGCCACAAGTTTCAAGGTGAAGTTCAAAGCAATAAAACCGTACACCAATTAGTAAGTCCAAACAACTAGAGTTTATTATAATACAATTATAATAACTACCCATGCACACACTAAAGGATTAAACTTACTCCTATCGCTAAACAACTAATACTTATCTCGAAGGAACTGCGAGGTCAGGGAACAAGGCCTCTTGCTCTGCTCTGGTCTGCAGACTTCGAATTGCTATCAGTTGCCAAGGGTGTTAGGAGTGCCTATGTCTGGTAGCGGTCGTCGTCGTTAGGCACTTGTTGGTGGCTGCTGCTCGACGGCTGTAGTAGAAGACAGGAGCCCGGAGACAGGAGACTGAACCATGTGTGGGACCTTTCTTTTATAGGTCCCAGGGGGTCCGCGCCCCTTTGGGCGGACTCCCTTACCTGCTTGGAATCGATTGGGTCTCTTCCCAATCGATATGTTTGAACCCCCCAATCCTAGGTTCCTTGGTTGCTGGGGCGGTTCTTGGGACCTTTTGTTTTGGGCTTCTCTGGCGCCACTGGGTCTGGCCTTCCATAGAATGTATCGATTTGTGTTTAACTTGTGTCCATTGTATCTGGGACTCGCCCGGTATCGCCTCATTAGTATGTTAACGGGTTTTCTTTCACAGTGCTGTCTGGTCTCTGCAGCAGTCAAAACTGGTTTCTGCAGTTGTCCAAATACACAATCGCCTTGCAAGCTGCTTGCTTTACAACATGTCCATTTTCCCTGCATTCTTTGCAATCTTCCATTTTGTGTTGGGCAGTGGCCACCCCAGGTGGCTACACTCTCCCAGCCTGCGACGATCCAGATCCTTTATCTAAACCTGTCGCCTATTTTCCAAGGATCTACTTCCCTCTGTTCCCCGCCCATTCATATATCTGTCCAGATGCATCTTAAATGATGCTATCGTGCCCTCCTCTACCACCTCCACTGGCAAAGCATTCCAGGCACCCACCACAATCTGCGTAAAAAACTTTCCACGCACATCTCCCTTAAACTTTCCCCCTCCCACCTTGAAATCGTGACCCCTTGTAATTGATACCCCCACTCTTGGGAAAAGCTTGTTGCTATCCTCCCTGTCCATATCTCTCATAATTTTGTAGACCTCAATCAGGTCCACCCTCAACCACGGTCTTTCCAACGAAAATAATCCTAATCTACTCAACCTTTCTTCATAACTAGCACCCTCCATACCAGGCAACATCCTGGCGAGCCTCCTCTGCACCCTCGCTAAAGTATCCACATCCTTCTGGTAATGTGGCGACCAGAACTGCATGCAGTATTCCAAATGTGGCCGAACCAAAGTCCTATACAACTGACCTGTTGACTCTTGTACTCAATACCCCGTCCAATGAAGGCAAGCATGCTGTATGCCTTCTTGACCACGCTATTGACCTGCGTTGCCACCTTCAGTGTACAATGGACCTGAATTCCCAGATCTCTCTGTACATCAATTTTCCACAGGACTCTTCCATTGACCTTATAGTCCGCTCTTGAATTGGATCTTCCAAAATGCATCACCTCGCATTTGCCTGGATTGAACTCCATTTGCCATTTCTCTGCCCAACCCTCCAGTCAATCCATATTTTGCTGTATTTTCTGACAGTCCTCCTCGCTATCTGCAACTCCACCAATCTTAGTATCATCTGCAAACTTGCTAATCAGACCACCTATACCTTCCTCCAGATCATTTATGTATATTATAAACAACAGTGGTCCGAGCACGGATCCCTGTGGAACACTACTAGTCACCCTTCTCCATTTTGAGACACTCCCTTCCACCACTACTCTCTGTCTCCTGTTGCCCAGCCAGTTCTTTATCCATCTAGCTAGTACACACTGAACCCCATGCAACTTCACTTTTTCCATCAACCTGCCATGGGAAACTTTTATCAAACGCCTTACTGAAATCCATGTATACGGCATCTACAGCCCTTCCCTCATCAATTAACTTTGTCACTTCCTCAAAGAATTCTAGAGGTTTGCAAGCCATGACCTTCCCTGCACAAAACCATGCTGCCTTTCACTGATAAGTCTATTTTCTTCCAAACGTGAATAGATTCTATCCCTCAGTATCTTCTCCAACAGTTTCCCTACCACTGATGTCAAGCTCACAAATCTATAATTCCCTGGATTATCCCTGCTACCCTTCTTAAATAAAGGGACAACATTAGCAATTCTCCAGTCCTCCGGGACCTCACCCGTGCTCAAGGATGCTGCAAAGATATCTGTTCAGGCCCAGCTATTTCGTCCCCCGCTTCCCTCAGTGACCTGGGATAGATCCATCCGGACCTGGGGACTTGTCCACCTTAATACCTTTTAGAATACCCAAAACTTCCCCCTGCTGTCTGACAACTTGACCTAGAGTATTTAAACATCCATCCCTAACCTCAACATCCATCATGTCACTCTCCTTGGTGAATACCGATGCAAAGTACTCATTAAGAATCTCACCCATTTCCTCCGAGTCCACGCATAAATTCCCTCTCTTGTCTTTGAGTGGGCCAATCCTTTCCCTAGTTACCCTCTTGCTCCTTATATACAAATAAAAGTCCTCCAAAGCTTCATCAGTTTTGAGTCGCCTCGATCTTATGTATGCTTCCTTTTTCATCTTAGCTAGTCTCACAATTCCACCCGTCATCCATGGTTCACTAATCTTGCCATTTCTATCCCTCATTTTCACAGGGACATGTCTGTCCTGCTCCTTGTGTGCGATGTGGGAGCTCAGGGACACGTCCACTGTCCCTGGCTCCTTCACGTGCAAGAAGTGTGTTCAGTTGCAGCTCCTGTTAGACCGCTTGATGGCTCTGGAGATACGGATGGACTCACTTTGGAGCATCCGCGATGCTGAGGACGTCGTGGATAGCACGTTTAGCGAGTTGGTCACACCGCAGGTGAAAGTTACTGAGGGAGATAGAAAATGGGTGATGGGTGCCAAGTTCATGGCACTGTGGCTGGCTCTGCTGCGCAGCAGGGTAGGAAGAAAAATGGCAGGGCTATAGTGATAGGGGACTCAATCGTAAGGGGAATGGACAGGCGGTTCTGTGGACGCAATCGAGACTCCAGTATGGTATGTTGCCTCCCTGGTGCAAGGGTCAAGGATGTCTCAGAACGGCTGCAGGACATTCGGGGGTGGGGGGGGGGGGGGGGGGGGGGGGAGGTGAACAGCCAGCTGTCGCGGTGCACATAGTCACCAACGATATAGGTAAAAAATGGGACGAGGTCTGACAAGCTGAATTCAGGGAGTTAGGAGTTAAACTACAAAGTAGGACCTCAAAGGTAGTAATCTCAGGATTGCTACCTGTGCCACAAGCTAGTCAGAGTAGGAATGTCAGGATAGATAGGATGAATGCGTGGCTCGAGAGATGGTGCAAGAGGGAGGGATTCAAATTCCTGGGGCATTGGAACTGGTTCTTGGGGAGGTGGGACCAATACAAACCGGACGGTCTACACCTGGGCAGGGCTGGAATCGATGTCCTGGGGGGGGGGGGGGGGGGGGGGTGTTTGCTAGAGCTGTTGGAGAAGATTTAAACTAATGTGGCAGGGGGATGGGAACCAATGCAGGAAGTCGGAAGGTAGTAAAACAGGGACAGAAACAAAAGGCAGTAAGGGGAAAAGTGCAAGGCAGAGAAGCCATAGTCAAAAATCAAAAAGGGCGACAGTACAAGGTACAGTCACTGAGGGGATCTCAGTGAATAGGCCCAGTAATACTAAAAGGAATAAAATGGGAAGTAAAAACGTAAATGGTAAGCGAAGCGGCAGGTTGTTACATGAAGATATGGGTTCGACGACAAGGAAAATTAGGAGAAAAGTTAAGAGGAAATATAACTTAGGAGAGGTAACTGATCAAGGTATTAAGATTCAAAACAGAGATATAAAAGCCAACATAAGTGTACTTGACCTGAATGCTCGTAGTATTCATAATAAGGTAAATGGTGCAAATCATCGTAAATGACTATGATTTAGTGGCCACTACTGAAACATGGTTAAAGGATGGTCACGATTGGGAGTTAAATATCCGAGAGGATCAAACTATTCGGAAGGACAGAGTGGATGGTAAGGGAGGTGGTGTAGCTCTGTTATTTAAGGATGACATCTGGGCAATAGTAAGGGATGACATCGGTGCTATGGAGGATAAGGGTGAATCCATTTGGGTGGAAATCAGGAATAGTAAGGTGAAAAAGTCACTGATAGGAGTAGTCTATCGGCCACCAAATAGTAACATTATTGTGGGGCAGGCAATAAACAAAGAAATAACTGATGCATGTAGAAATGGTACAGCAGTTATCATGGGGGATTTTAATCTGCATGTCGATTGGTTTAACCAGGTTGGTCAAGGCAGCCTTGAGGAGGAGTTTATAGAATGTATCCGTGATAGTTTCCTCGAACAGTATGTAATGGAACCTACGAGGGAACAAGCTGTCCTAGATCTGCTCCTGTGTAATGAGACAGGATTGATTAATGATCTCATAGTTCGGGATCTTCTCGGAAGGAGCGATCACAATATGGTGGAATTTAAATTACAGATGGAGGGTGAGAAGGTCAAATCAAACACTAGTGTTTTGTGCTTAAACAGAGGAGATTATAATGGGATGAGAGAAGAGCAAGCTAAGGTAGACTGGGAGCAAAGACTTTATGGTGAAACAGTTGAGGAACAGTGGAGAACCTTCCAAGTGATTTTTCAAGTGCTCAGCAAAGGTTTATACCAACAAAAAGGAAGGACGGTAGAAAGAGGGAAAAACAACCGTGGATATCTGAGAAAATAAGGGAGAGTGTCAAATTGAAGGGAAAAGCATACAAGTGGCAAAGATTAGTGGGAGACTAGAGGACTGGGAAATATTTAGGAGGCAACAGAAAGCGATAAAAAAGAGTAAAAGTTTCTACAAATTTATAAAACAAAAAGAGTGACTAAGGTAAATATTGGTCCTTCAGAGGATGAGAAGGGAGTTTTAATAATGGGAGATAAGGAAATGGCTGAGGAACTGAACAGGTTTTTTGGGTCGGTCTTCACAGTGGAAGACACAAATAACATGCCAGTGACTGATGAAAATGAGGCTATGACAGGTGAGGACCTTGAGAGGATTGTTATCACTAAGGAGGTAGTGATGGGCAAGCTAATGGGGCTAAAGGTAGACAAGTCTCCTGGCCCTGATGGAATGCATCCCAGAGTGCTAAAAGAGATGGCTAGGGAAATTGCAAATGCATTCGTGATAATTTACCAAAATTCAATAGACTCTGGGGTGGTCCCGGTGGATTGGAAATTAGCTAACGTGACACCACTGTTTAAAAAAGGAGGTAGGCAGAAAGCGGGTAATTATAGGCCAGTGAGTTTAACTTCGGTAGTCGGGAAGATGCTGGAATCGATCATCAAGGAAGAAATAGCGAGGCATCTGGATGGAAATTGTCCCATTGGGCAGACGCAGCATGGGTTCATAAAGGGCAGGTCATGCCTAACTAATTTAGTGGAATTTTTTGAGGACATGATCAGTGCAGTAGATAACGGAGAGCCAATGGATGTGGTATATCTGGATTTCCAGAAAGCCTTTGACAAGGTGCCACACAAAAGGTTGCTGCATAAGATAAAGATGCATGCCATTAAGGGTAAAGTAGTAGCATGGATAGAGGATTGGTTAATTAATGGAAAGCAAAGAGTGGGGATTAATGGGTGTTTCTCTGGTTGGCAATCAGTAGCTAGTGGTGTCCCTCAGGGATCAGTGTTGGGCCCACAATTGTTCACAATTTACATAGATGATTTGGAGTTGGGGACCAGGTGCAATGTGTCCAAGTTTGCTGACGACACTAAGATGAATGGTAAAGCAAAAGTGCAGAGGATACCGGAAGTCTGCAGAGGGATTTGGATAGGTTAAGTGAATGGGCTAGGGATTGGCAGATGGAATGCAATGTTGACAAATGTGAGGTTATCCATTTTGGTAGGAATAACAGCAAAAGGGATTATTATTTAAATGATAAAATATTAAAACATGCTGCTGTGCAGAGAGACCTGGGTGTGCTAGTGCATGAGTCGCAAAAAGTTGCTTTACAGGTGTAAATGGAATTTTGTCCTTCATTGCTAGAGGGATGGAGTTTAAGACTAGGGAGGTTATGCTGCAATTGTATAAAGTGTTAGTGAGGCCACACCTGGAGTATTGTGTTCAGTTTTGGTCTCCTTACTTGAGAAAGGACGTACTGGCACTGGAGTGTGTGCCGAGGAGATTCACTAGGTTAATCCCAGATCTGATGGGGTTGGATTATGAGGAGAGGTTGAGTAGCCTGGGACTGTACTCATTGGAATTTAGAAGGATGAGGGGGGATCTTATAGAAACATATAAAATTATGAAGGGAATAGATAGGATAGATGCGGGCAGGTTGTTTCCACTGGCGGGTGAAAGCAGAATTAGGGGGCATAGCCTCAAAATAAGGGGAAGTAGATTTAGGACAGAGTTTTGGAGGAACTTCTTCACTCAAAGGGTTGTGAATCTATGGAATTCCTTGCCCAGTGAAGCAGTTGAGGCTCCTTCATTAAATGTTTTCAAGATAGAGATAGATAGTTTTTTTGAAGAATAAAGGGTTATGGTGTTCAGGCCGGAAAGTGGAGCTGAGTCCACAAAAGATCAGCCATGATCTCATTGAATAGCGGAGCAGGGTCGAAGGGCCATATGGCCTACTCCTGCTCCTAGTTCTTATGAGTCCCATTCAATGTTGGGGAAGTTAAAATCTCCCATCACAGACACCCTATTGCTCCTACATTTTTCTATAATCTGTCTGCATATTTGTACCTCTACTTCATGCTCGCTTTTGGGAGGCCTGTAGTAAAGTCCCAACAATGTTACTGCACCCTTCCTATTTCTTAGCTGTACCCATATTGCCTCAGTGCTCGAATCCTCCATCGTGCCTCCTTAATCGCAGCTGTGATATCATCTCTGACCAGTAATGCAACTCCTCCACCCGTCTTACCTCCCTCTCTGTCCCTTCTGAAGCATCTATATCCTGGGATATTTAGTTGCCAATCTTGCCCTTACCTCAACCAAGTCACCGTAATACCAATAACATCATATTCCCAGGTACTGATCCAAGCCCTACGTTCATCTGCCTTACCTGCTACACTTCTCGCATTAAAACAAATGGAGCTCAGACCACCTGTCTCTTTGCGATCATCATCTCTTCCCTGTCTACTCTTCTCCTTAGTCACAATGGGTTTATTATCTAGTACCTTACTGGCTTTAGTTGCTGCCTCTTTACTGACCTCTAACTTCCTAATCTGGTTCCCATCCCCCTGCCACATTAGTTTAAAACGTCCCCAACAGTGTTAGCAAAAGCGCCCCCTAGGACATTGGTTCCAGTCCTGCCCAGGTGTAGACCATCCGGTTTGTAATGGTCCCACCGCCCCCAGAACCAGTTCCAATGTCCCAAAAATCTGAACCCCCTCCCTCCTGCACCATCTCTCAAGCCATGTATTCATTCTGACTATTCTTGAATTTCTTCTCTGACTGTCCCATGGCACTGGTAGCAACCCTGAGATTACTACCTTTGAGGTCCTACTTTTTAACTTATCTCCTAACTCCCTAAATTCTGATTGTAGGACCTCATCCGTTTTGTTACCTATATCGTTGGTGCCTACATGCACCACAACATGAACTGGCTGTTCACCCTCCCCCTTCAGTATGTCCTGCAGCTGATCTGAGACATCCCTGACCCGTGCACCCGGGAGGCAACATACCATTCGGGAGTCTCGTTTCCGACCACAGAAACACCTGTCTATTCCCCTAATGATTGAATCCCCTATGACTATAGCCCTGCCAGTCTCTTTCCCGCCCTTCCTTACAGCAGAGCCAGCCACGGTGCCATGGTCTTGTAATATGCAGGCGACCTACTCCTATATATTGCTGACCCATTAGGGGGGATGGGAGTATTTATGTGGATCTTCGGGGAATTTGCCCGGTTTTCGGGGTACCAATTGAATATGGGGAAAAGCGAGTTATTTGTGATCCATGCGAGGGGGCAGGAGAGGAGGCTGGGGGAGCTACTGCTTAAAGTGGTGGGAGGGAGCTTCAGTTATTTGGGAATTCAGGTGGCACGGGGATGGGGGCAGCTACATAAATTATATCTGGCCCAGTTAGTTGAGCAAATGAAGGAGGACTTCCGGAGGTGGGACATGCTCCCGTTGTCAATGGTGGGGTGGGTACAGTACGTAAAGCTGATGGGGATATTTGTGGAGTCTCCTCTGCCAGTGAGTTGTTTAATTGTCCATCATTTGGGTGGGTCAGTAAATTTTCAGATGATACGAAGATTGGTGGAGTTGTGGATAGTGAGGAGGGCTGTTGTCGGCTTCAAAGAGACATAGATAGGATGCAGAGCTGGGCTGAGAAGTGGCAGATGGAGTTTAACCCTGACAAGTGTGAGGTTGTCCATTTTGGAAGGACAAATATGAATGCGGAACACAGGGTTAATGGTAGGGTTCTTGGCAATGTGGCGGAGCAGAGAGATCTTGGGGTCTATGTTCATAGATCTTTGAAAGTTGCCACTCAAGTGGATAGAGCTGTGAAGAAGGCCTATGGTGTGCTAGCGTTCATTAGCAGAGGGATTGAATTTAAGAGCCATGAGGTGATGATGCAGCTGTTCAAAACCTTGGTAAGGCCACATTTGGAGTACTGTGTGCAGTTCTGCTCACCTCATTTTAGGAAGGATGTGGAAGCTTTGGAAAAGGTGCAAAGGCGATTTACCAGGATGTTTCCTGGAATGGAGAGTAGGTCATACGAGGAAAGGTTGAGGGTGCTAGGCCTTTTCTCATTAGAACGGAGAAGGATGAGGGGCGACTTGATAGAGGTTTATAAGATGATTAGGGGAATAGATAGAGTAGACAGTCAGAGACTTTTTCCCCGGGTGGAACACACCATTACAAGGGGACATAAATTTAAGATAAATGGTGGAAGATATAGAGGGGATGTCAGAGGTAGGTTCTTTACCCAGAGAGTAGTGGGGGCATGGAATGCACTGCCTGTGGAAGTAGTTGAGTCGGAAAAGTTAGGGACCTTCAAGCGGCTATTGGATAGGTACATGGATTAGGGCAGAATAATAGAGTGTAGGTTAACTTCTTAAGGGCAGCACGGTAGCATTGTGGATAGCACAATTGCTTCACAGCTCCAGGGTCCCAAGTTCGATTTCGACTTGGGTCGCTGTCTGTGTGGAGTCTGCACATCCTCCCCGTGTGTGCGTGGGTTTCCTCCGGGTGCTCCAATTTCCTCCCACAGTCCAAAGAGGTGCAGGTTGGGTGGATTGGCCATGAAAATTTGTCCAAAATTCTATGATTAACCTAGGACAAAAGTTCGGCGCAAAATTGTGGGCCAAAGGGCCTGTTCTGTGCTGTATTTCTCTATCTGTCTCTCACAGCTGGATACGGCTGGACTGCAGAACTTAGATACAATCTGTTGGCTGTGGGATCGCTTAGCTGTGTCTTTTAAAAAAAAATAACTTACAGTACCCAATTCTTTTTTTCCAATTAAAGGGCAATTTAGCATGGCCAATTCACCTACCCTGCAAGCTCTGTCTGTTACTTGCTGCTTATGCCGTCTGGCACACAAGTAGTCCTGTGATGTAGCTTCACCAGGTTGGCACCTCATTTTTCGGTCTGCCTGTTATTGCTCCTGGCATGCTCTCTTGCACTCTTCATT
The DNA here is from genome assembly GCF_902713615.1 of Scyliorhinus canicula. Lineage (NCBI taxonomy): Eukaryota > Metazoa > Chordata > Chondrichthyes > Carcharhiniformes > Scyliorhinidae > Scyliorhinus > Scyliorhinus canicula. Next base: position 94,377,994 of record NC_052156.1, read on the forward strand.
GAACCAGGGTTGATGCCCTGGCTTGGTGGTAATGGTAGAGTGGGGGATACGCCGGGCTATGAGGTTACAGATTGTGGTTGAGTACAATTCTGCTGCTGCTGATGGCCCACAGCACCTCATAGATGTCCAGTATTGAGTTGCTAAACTGCTTGAAATCGATCCCATTATTGTTTGTTTTCCAGTGCCTCCTGATTTTTATACCAAACGCCTTTTTTAAGCGGGTGAATGCGGTGATTTCTAGGTATGGATGGGCGGTTAAAACTCCGCGAGTAAGGAAAGTGCTGCTGGAGTGGGGCCGAGGGGAGGGAGCGTTGGCACTGCCCAACTTTAGGAACTACAGTATTAATGGGCGGCAAATATAGCCATGATCAGGAAGTGGGTAGTGGGAGAGGGGTCGGTGTGGGAGCGGGTGGAGGCGGCCTCGTGTAAGGGCACAAGCTTGGGGGCACTGGTAATGGCTCCTCTGCCGTTCTCGCCAGCCCGATACTCAACAAGCCTGGTGGTAGCTTTTACCAATTATTTTGAATCTCAGAATTTGGGAACAGTGGTGGAAGCAAATGGGAGCGTCGGTGTGTGCACCAATTTGTGGTAATCATCGGTCTGTCCCAGGGAGGATGGATGAGGGGTTTTTGGAGGTGGAAGAGAGTAGGGATTGAGAGGTTGGGGGATCTGTTTATTGATCCCTGTTTGGGGGATCTGGAAGAGGAGTTTGAATTGCCGGGAGGGAATGGGTTTCGATATCTGCAGGTGAGGGATTTTGTGCAAAGGCAGGTTTCGACCTTTCCGCTTCTAATGCCGCAGGGGATACAGGACAGGGTAGTCTTTAGAATGGGAGTGGGGGAGGGGAAGGTGTCGGAAATCTATAAAGAACTTAGGGCAGCATGGTAGCATAGTGGTTAGCATAAATGCTTCACAGCTCCAGGGTCCCAGGTTCGATTCCCGGCTGGGTCACTGTCTGTGCGGAGTCTGCACGTCCTCCCCATGTGTGCGTGGGTTTCCTCCGGGTGCTCCGGTTTCCTCCCACAGTCCAAAGATGTGCGGGTCACGTGGATTGGCCATGCTAAATTGCCCGTAGTGTCCTAAAAAGTAAGGTTAAGGGGGGAGGGGTTGTTGGGTTATGGGTATAGGGTGGATACATGGGTTTGAGTAGGGTGATCATTGCTCGGCACAACATTGAGGGCCAAAGGGCCTGTTCTGTGCTGTACTGTTCTAAGTTCTAACTTATGAAGTGGTAGGTAACCCAGATAGGTGAGATAAAACTTAAATGGGAAGATGAGTTGTGAAAGGAGTTAGAGGTGGGTCTGTGGAAGGATGCTCTGAGCATGTGGTGGTGTTCCCAGATATCTGCTTCCCTTGTAGGCATAGTAAGAAGTCTTACAACACCAGGTTAAAGTCCAACAGGTTTGTTTTGAATCACTAGCTTTCAGAGCGGTTAAGGAGTTAAGGAGCTGGTGGTACGCGGACTTCAAGTCAACTGTGGAGAAGACTCGATACTGCGCAATCTGATTGACCATGTCAGATATGCGGGGGAGGGGGTACGCATCGAGCTGCGTGTACCGGTTGATGGTCTGACTGTAGTCGATGACCATCCGGTGGTTCTCACCAGTCTTGACGACCACCACTTGGGCTCTCCAGGGGCTGGTACTGGCCTCAATGATCCCCTCTCGTATGAGTCGCTGGACTTCCGACCTGATAAAGGCCCTGTCCTGGGCTCTGTACCATCTGCTTCTGGTAGCGACGGGCTTACAGTCCAGGGTGAGGTTAGCAAAGAGCGAGGATGGGGCGACCTTAAAGGTCATGAGGCTACTGATGGTGAGGGGGGGCAGGGGTCTACCGAACTTTAAGGTAAGGCCTTGGAGGTGGCATTGAAAGTTGGGCCCCAGTAATAGGGCAGCGCAGAGATGGGGGAAGACGTAGAGCTTAAATTTAGTGTACTCTACGCCCTGTACCGAAAGGGTTGCGACACAGTACCCCCGGATTTCTACAGAATGTGATCCAGAAGCCAGGGAGATTTTCTGGGTCACGGGTAAAATTGGGAGTGTCTGGGTGGATAAAGCTGTCTGATCTCCATGAGTCGAAGAGGCAGGTCTTCTCGCGCCCATTGATCCGGACGGTCATCGTGGATTTCGTGAGATGATGAGTTCGAGACTGGTCGAGTGTGATGGAGGCGAGCTTCGGAAGGTGGTGGGTGGGCTGGTTGGAGGTAGCAATGGCCAGCGTACGACCGGGTGAGCAGGGGTCCCGGGAGGCGGCGGAGTGGTTTCAAGATGGCGGCCCCCATGGGTTGCCCGTGGCGGGTGGCATCGAAGGTGGCGTGAAAGATGGCGGCCCCTATGGGTCATGTGTGACGGGTGGAATAAAAGATGGCGGTGAAGATGGCGACCCCCGTGGGTCGCACATGATGGGTGGCAGCAAAGTTGGCGGCGCCCACGGGTCGCACATGGCAGGTGGCGTGGCAGATGGGGGTGTTCTCGACAGGCAGCGCTGCTGGGCCTCGGAACATTAGGGACAGTTCGGGCCTGGCAGACTTTGGCAAAGTGGCCCTTCCTCTCACACCCGTTGCAAGTCGCGTTCCGTGCAGGGCAGCGTTGTCTGGGGTGCTTACACTGGCCGCAAAAGTAGCATTTGGGGCTTCTGGAGTTGGCGGGCTGCTGCACGGCACACGCTTGCGCCGCACTCGGGTTGGATGATGGCAGCGCCCGCGACGTGCACGGGGGTGCCGCGTGGTCAGAGGTGTAGGCCTCCATGTTCTGGAAAGCCACATCCAGCGCGTTTGAGAGCTGCACTGTCTCTGTGAAGCCGAGTGTACCCCCTTATAGCCAGCGCTGGTGGTTGTAGTTTGATTTAATGCCTGCGACATAGGCGTCCCTGATCAGCAGCTCCGTGAGTGGGTAGTCGATACCGCCTGGCAAGCACAGTTCCGGCCGAGTACCCGCAAGGTACGCAGGAATTCGGCTTGTGATTCCCCAGGGCATTGTCACCTCGTGGCAAGAAGGTGCCTGGCATACACCTCGTTTACAGACTTTACATATTGTCCCTTCAGCAGCATTATCGCCTCCGTATACGAGGGGCCGTCTCTGATGAGGAGAACTTGCGGGCTCACCCGTGCATTGAGGATCTGCTGCTTTTGGAGGTCGGTGAAGTCTTCGGTTGAGGATCCGAGGTAAGCTTCGAAGCAGCTTAGCCAGTGCTCGAATGTTGCAGTGGCGTCGGCCTGTTTGTGGGTCCAGCTCCATGTGATCAGGCTTGAGTGATTAATTAATCTTAAAAGTTTAGCTTATTAAATTGATGTGCCATCAATTAACACAAGACGAGTAGTGAACAAAACTGTGGCTTTAATAGGGCTAAACAGAGAGCCTGGCCTCTGATCCCGAACTGGGGCAGGGCCGGAGGTCAGCCACCTTTATACTAAGCCCAAGGGGCGGAGCCACAGGCAGAGCCATCAGGCAGTGGTTTACCGCAATACATGTCGTACAGTAACACAGTAACAGTTTACCACAATACATATAATACACTAACAGCGGTTCACCACACAAGGGGGGGGGGGGGGGGGTGCAAACAACGGGGACAGTGAGGTAAGCGGGGAGAGGAGCAGGGGGAAAGGGAAGAGGGAGCAGGCTACAGGAAGGGGGGAAAGGGGCATGGGGAGGCACGGGGAGATAGAAAAAGGACAAGGGCAGATTGATAACAGCAGTATGGCTACAACAGGCTGCAACTGGGGGAGGGGGGGGGGCTGGAACAAAATGGCACTGTAAGCCACAATCTAGAATGGTCCATGGACAAAGGGAGACCCCGGAGTGCAAGGGAATATCCACTTGCTAGATGCACAGTTGGCGCCAATGCTGGCTGCCCCCTAACAAAGGGAAATCGGGGAGGGCAGAGGCACATCCACCAGGTAAGTATTTTTAATCCCACAGGAGCGGGGGTGGACAAAAAAACACGAACCAGGATAGTCACCTGGAATGCGAGGGGACCTAACAGCCCAGTGAAAAAATCCAGAGTCTTCACCCACCTGAGGAATATGAAAGCCGACAGAGTCTTCCTCCAAGAGACGCACCTGAGGGAGAAGGACCGAAGGGCTGGGTGGGACAGACCTGCCATTCCTGCTATGGGTCAAGGGCCAGGGGAGTAGCCGTACTAATTAATAAGAGGACAGTGTTTACAGCGACAAGGATGGTTACAGACCCACGGGGGCGGAACGTCATGGTCAGCAGTGTCCTGGACGGGACATTGGTAGTCCTGGTGAACGTGTACGCGCCCAACTGGGGCGACGCTAAATTTATAAAAAGGACCATGGCGAAAATCCCCGACATAGACACTCACCGACTGATCATGGAGGGGGGCTTTAATTGCGTACACGACCCACGGATGGACAGGTCGAATCCCAAAACGGGAAGGACCTCCAACATGGCAAAGAAACTTGGTCTGTTTATGGAGCAGATGGGAGCAGTGGACCCATGGCGATTCACCCACCCAGGGGAGAAGGAATTCTCCTTCTTCTCCCCAGTGCATAATGTATACTCAAGGATCAACTTCTTTGCAGTGGGGAAATGGGTGCTTTCGAGGCTGGTCAGGGCGTAATACTCTGCAATCGTAATCTCTGAACACGCTCCACATTATGTGGATGTGAGGTTGGAGATGGGCAGTGCCCAACGCCCCACATGGAGGTTGGACACAGCCTTACTGGCCAATAAGACTGTCAGCAAGAAAATATCACAGGCCATGGACAAATACATAAAGAACAACCAGAACGGGGAGGTCTCACCCTCCACATTTTGGGAGGTGCTGAAGGCTGTGATCAGGGGAGAACTTAGCACTTTTAAAGCATGAAGAGACAGGAAGGAGAGGGCAGCTAAGCAACAGATAGTTGACTCCACATTGGAGATAGACCGGCAATACTCCGAGGCCCCAACATTACAGCTCCGGGCGGAGAGGAAATAGCTACAGATGGACTTTGACCTGCTCTCCACGAGGAGAGGGATGCACCAACTTCGCCAGGCAGGGGGGACCCTGTACAAACACAGAGACAAGGACAGCCACCTGCTGGCGCACCAGCTGAGAAAGCAGGTAGCCACAAGGGAAATCGCACAAATTAGGGATAGCAGAGGCACACTGGAAACAGACCCAGACAAGGCCAACCAAGCCTTCGACGCCTACTACCGGGGCTGTGCACCTCAGAGCTCCCAGCAGGGGCCTCAGGGCTGAAGCAGTTCCTCGATGGACTGGACATGCCAGTCATGGGTGAGGACAGGAAACGGGGCCTGGAAGCACCGCTAGAACTTGGAGAGATCATGGAGAGTATTAGTTCCATGCAGGCGGGTTCAGCCCCGGCGGATTTCTACAAACAGATTGCGACAGCACTGGCCCCGCACCTGCATGAGATGTTCACAGACTCACTGGTGAGGAGCACACTGCCGCCTACGCTGGCACAAGCCTCAACATCGCTAATACCTAAAAAAGACAAAGACCCACAGAGTGCCGTTCCTACAGACCCATCTCACTACTAAACGTAGACACAAAATTACTGGCCAAGATCCGAGCCAAAAGACTGGAGGACTGCGTACCTGAGGTAGTTGCAGAAGACCAAATGGGCTTTGTCAAGGGCAGGCAGCTAACATCGAACATCAGGCGCCTGCTGAACATGATCATGATCCCCTCTGGGGAGAGAACACAAGAGGTGATTGTCTCCCTGGACGCAGAAAAGGCCTTTGACAGAGGCGAATGGAAGTACCTCATAGAGGTACTGGAGCGGTTCGGGCTTGGAACAGGGTTCACCCACCGCCTGGGTGAGACTCCTGTATAATGCCCACATGGCTTCCAGCTGCACAGGGACAAGAGGCAGGGATGCCCCGTGTCCCCGCTGCTGTTCACCCTAGCGATCGAGCCACATGTGATCGTGCTCAGAACAGCAAAGAACTGGAAGGGGATCTGAAGAGGGAGCAGAGAGCACAGAGTCTTGTTCTACGTGGATGGCCTGCTACTCTACATCTCAGACCCATAAAAAAGCCAAGACACAAAAGGAAAAAGGGGGAAGGGAGGGCCCGGGGAAATAAGAAACGCAACCAACCCTAGCAGGAGAACCAGAAGCCGCAGGGATGGAGGGGAGGAGAGGAAGACGGGCAGAACAACAATTGTGGGAGCCAGGAGGGAGAAAGGAGAAGGGAACATAGGCGGGAAAGGAAACACATGACCACAACGACCATAGCAAATGTGGCAAGGAGGAAAAAGAAACAGCGAAAAGAACAGACGATGAAATAAACCAATGCAAATAGGAAAATCCGACCGCAATGCAAATAATGTTCTCCCTTGCAAAATTCTTAACATTCTGTGTGTATTTATATTGTGTTATGTACACCAAAAACCCAATAAAAAATGTTTTTTTAAAAACCGAATCATCACTGATTTCTCCTGCTACTGAAACCTTCTCTTTGAATTAAAGGCAGAGGCCACTTTGCCTTAAAGTCACAGGTCCATTAAACATCCATGGATCAAGAATGTACCAGCAAAATAAAATGAAGGGGAAATAAGGGAATAAATAGGAACAAACAGGAAGGACTATAACACTAATTCATCCAGTTCTGCAGATCCCTCGATATCCAGGATTCACTGGATTTGTTGGTCCCACCCTTTTTTCTTGATTGGAACATGTTGGCCCTGTACTCTCCCTATTTCCTTCTTGAATGCTTCTCACCGTTCTGTCACAGATTTACCCCAAAGTGTCTGCTCCCAGTCCACTCTGGCCAAATCATATCTGATTAGAACTTTGGTCTCAGGCCCATCCTTATCCTTTTCCATAACAATCTTCAATCTATAATGGAGTTATGATCACTGTCTGCAAAATGCTCCCCCACTGATACATCGATCGCTTGTCCAGCTTCGTTAAGAAAAATTAAATCCAGGACCACACTTCGCTTACAGGACCTTCGATGTACGGGCTTAAAAAGTTCTCCTGCATGCATTTTACGAATTCCGCTCCTTCTAAACCTTTCACACTCTGAAATTTGCCAATATATCTGCTCTTCTATTTTTCTCAGATTGTTGGGGGCCTATGGAACACTCCGAGCAATGTGATTGTTCCTTTTTGGTTTCTACGTTCTACCCATATGGCTTCAGTTGAAGAACCTTCTAAGATGTTGTCCCTCCTTACCACTGTAACTGATTCCTTGATCAGATTGTGACTTACCCCATCCTCTTTCACCTCCTTCCCTGTCCAGCCTAAAGATCCTCAGTGGAATTATCCTTGCCTGAAACTAAGTGCTGATGTTGGGACTGAATTGATGGTGTTCTACAGCTAAACTGCCATTGTTCCTAGATCAATCCATCGACCATAAGGGCCTAGCACTGGAGTAATGTGGGACATGACTGATTCCAATAATAAACGGTGTCTGATTCGTCGGATTCAGGATTGGCACTCGAGAGGCTGCCAATTTGAAGCCGTATATATGCACTCCATTCCCCAAACACGCTCATCTCAGCCAACAGCAACAAGAGCGGTCCCCTGATTCATGTAAGGCAAGCTAGAGCCTCTAGGCAATGCAGTGGAGGAGAGAAGGGGCTACCCTGTACCCCGGGGTGGGGAGGCAGTAGCCACACGCCATCGTAGACCGGTCCTGAGTGTAGGTGGGAGTGGACATGAGCGCCGTGGGCAACACTGCTGGGAACGGCCAGCAGTGCAGGAAGAAACTCCACAACCGCCTCAGGGCGGCCAGGTAGGCAGCACTTAGCCCCTAGCACTAACCTTCGTTCCACACACCCGTGAACCCAGCCGACCCCCACACCCTACACCCGGCGGGAGGGAGGACCGAAACCCCACTCTGCATCACCTACCAGCACCCATGCCAGCCGCCATGGCCGGGTGCCCTAGCCACAGAGGCCACCAGCCACCCACCCCCGGTGCTGCATGTTTCCGACAGCCTAACACTGTCTCCCCCACCCACCCCGGAGAAGGTGGCGTACAGCCACCAAGAGGGGGAGAAAACTAGAGGGGGGCTGGTGGGGCCTGCGGCCCCTAACCACAGCAGAGCAGCAGCCGTTGGAGCTGATTGGTTGGGCCGGGGAGAGAGCTGTCACTGAAGCAGAGATCGGCATTGGGCGAGTAAGTCAAACTCCGCTGAGTTGCGGTTCCTGGCACCTCCACACCGACCACTACCCCAGCACACCCACACAACCCCAAACCCAGGAGGAGTGCAATGAGGAGGAGGAAGACACTGACGGGAGCCCTAGGCCGCAGCCGAGACACACTGGAGCTCCAGTCCAGGGACGTCACTGACTTCCATCACAGCTGCCTCCTACACCCTCCACCATCCCAGAGACACTCGGTTGGGCACTTTAGTGAAGAGTCCCCTGGGGAACTATCATTTATTTGTACAAGTGTTTTTATTGGGTTTTTGTCATACATAGCACAGTATAAATACACACACGATGATAAGGCTTTGGCAAGGGGAAGCACCTGTGTGGTGCCTCTAATGTAATTTACATTTCAGTCGGCTTTGGTTATTTACACGAGTTTAGATTGTTTCTTCTTTTCATTCTTTTGTTTTCTTTCCTCTTTGCTGCATTGTTGTGGCCGTTATGGTCCCGTGTCTCCTTTCCCGCTTGTGTTCCCCTCTGTTTTCTCCCTCCTGGTTCCCCCTGTTGTTCCCGTCCTCACCCCCTCTACCCTCCCAACCCCCCCCCCCCCCCCCACCTTCCCTGCTGCCCCCCAGCTCTCCCCCTGGGTTCGGTTATGCTTGCTTGTTTCCCCGGGCCCTCCCCTCTCTTTCCATTTCTGCATTGACTACTTTCGCTTTATCCTGGCTACCAAGTTTGCTGGCCACAAATAGGTCTCGGAACAGCCGGGCGAATGGCTCCCATGTTTTGAGGAAGCCATCTACCGACCCACGGATGGCAAATTTGATTTTCTCTATTTGGAGAAATCCTGGTAAATCAGACAGCCAGTCAAGCAGGATTATACGGCGGGCGATTAGGGAGGCAAAGTAGGGGCAGCACGATAGCATTGTGGATAGCACAATCACTTCACAGCTCCAGGGTCCCCCAGGTTCGATTCCGGCTTGGGTCACTGTCTGTGCAGAGTCTGCACATCCTCTCCGTGTGTGCGTGGGTTTCCTCCGGGTGCTCCGGTTTCCTCCCACAGTCACAAAGATGTGCAGGTTAGGTGGATTGGCAATGATAAATTGCCCTTAGTGTCCAAAAATTGTCCTTAGTGTTGGGTGGGGTTATTGGGTTATGGGGATAGGGTGGAGGTGTTGACCTTGGATAGGGTGCTCTTTACAAGAGCCGGTGCAGACTCGATGGGCCGAATGGCCTCCTTCTGCACTGTAAAATTCTATGATTCTATGATTCAAAGGCAAGGGCATCCACCCTCCTCCTTATGAAGAGATCGGGCTGGTCTGATACCCCGAAGACCGCCACTCTTGGGCACGGCTCCACATCCCCACCGCTTTGGGCATTGCCTCGAAGAAGGCTGTCCAGTACCCACCAAGTCTGGGGCAAGAACACGTGGGCGTGGTTGGCCGGGCCTCCTTGGCACCGTTCACATTTATCTCCCACCTCTGGGAAGAATCTACTCATCCGGGTTCTGGGCAAGTTGGCTCCATGGACCACTTTTAGTTGGGTTAGTTTGAGCCTTGCACATATGGAGGTAGAGTTGATCCTGTGCAGTGCTTCGCTCCAGAATCCTCCCCCTATTTCGTACCCCAAGTCTTCCTACCATTTCGTCTCGTCGTGTCCAGTTTGGTGTCGGCCCTCTCTATCAGTCATCCATACATGTTGCTACAGTCCCCTCTGCTTAAGATGTCTGCGATCAGTAATTCTTCCAGTATTGACTGCCGTGGCGGTCATGTCCTTGTTTCCTTCCGGAGGAGATTTTCAAGCTGCACGTACCTGAATTTCTTCCTCTTTGCTAGATGAAATCTTTCCGTCAGTTCGTCCAGTGTTGTGACCCTACCTTCACAGATCTCTAGCTGTCAATGTCCCCTCCGTACTGCCTCCACCTTTTAAAGGAGGTGTCTGTGAGCGCCGGAGCGAACCTGTGATTGTTGCAGATGGGGGCCTTATCAGACATTTCGATTAGGCCGAAATGTTGCCACAGCTGGTTCCACAACTGGAGTGCTGCCACCACCACTGGGCTGTCTGAGTGCCGCCGTGACTGGGGCCCGGAGGGAAGTCCCCTTGCATTCTGCCTCCCCCCCTGCCACACCCCCCCATGCCCCGCACCCACTCCCACATGAATGCCATGATTAGTTTGTCCAGTGAGTTGAAAAAGGCCTTGGTGATATAGATCGAGATGGATCTAAGTAAGCAGAGGTACCTGGGCAGCACGTTCATTTTGATCGTCTGCACTCTCCCCGCCAGGGTGAGTGGGAGTGTGTTCCATCTTTGCAGGTCCTTTTTAACTTCCTCCATCAGACAGGTGAGGTTCCATTTGTGGATCCTGATCCAGTCATGAGCGATTTGGATCCCCAGGTAACGGAATTGTCGGGCTTGTTTAAACAGCAGCCCCACCAGCTCTGTCCCTCCTCCTTATGGGTTCACCGGGAAGATCTCGCTTTTGTTCATGTTGAGCTTGTAGCCGGAGAAGGTTCCAAACTCTTTCAGGAGCGTGATGATTCCATCTATGCTGCTTTAGGGGTCCGAGATGTAAAGGGACGTGACAGCTGCACTGAGTGCAACTCTATGTTCTCTGCCTCCTATTCGGATCCTCTTCCAGTTCTTTGCTGTTCTGAGTGCAATTGCTAGTGGTTCAATCGCTAGGGCGAACAGCAGTGGGGATAATGGGCACCCCTCCTCATGCCCCTGTGCAGCTGGAAATACTTGGAGCTGGCGGTATTTGTCTGTACGCTTGCCATGGGGGCATTGTTCCAGAGTTTCATCCATGTGGCAAACTGGGGCACTATCTGGTGGGCACCACACACATGCTGTGGTACAGCTGGTGGAGGCAGGAACCCCCGAGGGCCTGACAGTCAGGGGACGGCCCCACCACAGGGACGAACTGCCATCCGGATGGTTTTCAGAATTCTGGAAAGACCGTTCCATCGAGAGTGGAGATGCAGGGACTATATGAGGGAGTGTCAGAAACCTGCAGGGACAATTAGAGAAGTTGAACCACCTGCAGGAGCAAGAGGTGGTGCGCCCATACCTGCCACCCAGGCCAACATTGCACAGGTGGCATCCGTGGTGGAGGCCTTGGAGGCAATGGGTCAGGATGTCCAAGGCCTGGGGCACTCTGTGTGGTTGGTGGATGAGGCCTTTGACAGGGCTGCCCTCTCACAGGCACCCATGTACCAGAACCACCTGGATATTGCAGCAGCGCTCCTGAGCGTTGCCCAGTCATGGAAGTGACCCTTTAAGAAATGTTTTTGATTTATCACATGGCTTCAGTGATGTCATTGTGTGGGTGGAGCTGGGCTGTGGCCCTGGGAGTTGGTTTTACTTTTGCTTTGAGTTTGAACTGATGTTTCGCACAGGCTGAAAAGATGTGTCTCTCTATCTGCATTTTAAAAGCTGTTTCCAGACTGCTTGATAACGTGAAAATAAATAACTGTTTCCTGGAAGGAATTCAAACCTGCTGTTTTGCAAAGGAAACAAGAGCATCCAAACCAGGTCCCTGAGTGCTGTGTGCTGGGCCACACCTTTCAAAAGGGGTTTCTGGTTCATGGGATCTTGTTATTAAATTGGAACAGTTAAAGCGGGGAATTTATTAAGGGTTATACATAGATTACTGTAGCTGTGTGGGGTATTAATGTCTGTGGTTGATAAAAATGATTACTGTGTTTTATTAAAAATGTTAACTAAATTTGTAATATAAAGCTTGTTTTTGATTAAAAGTGCTTAAGGCTTCTGTTGAATAACATCTGAAAGGCAGGCTCTTGTGCTCATCGTAACCAAAATCAATAACAGTTGTAGGTTAGATGAACTCCATAATATACTTTGGAGTTTTCAAAACCCTGGCCCATAACAGGTGGATTATGGCTGAAGGCGTCAGCGGCATTGCCCGGGTGCTGGCTGATATCGCACAGACCCAGAGGAAGGTGGCACAGTTGCAGCGTGATGTGGCACAGTCACAGAGGGAGGTGCTCCATTCCCTGTGCTCCATGGCTGCGAGCATTCAGACCCTGGCAGGGTCGGGCGTGGGCCTATAGGACTGGCAGTGCCAGATGATAGGGGAGCCCCAGGGGTTAGCTCCACTCGCACACCAGTCCCATGGAGTAGCCCGGGGGCCATTGGACAGCCCGAGGGATGAGGAGGTGATGGCACCTATGCCAATGACTCCTGCAGGGGAGCTTCCGCAACGGCACAGCGCCTTGGACTTCCCTCACCCCCCCAGCCCTGGTGCATCTGATGGGCAGCAGGTAGAATAGGGTGGTACCATGCCACCTGGGACACCAAGCAGCAACCAGGTCCACTCAGTACCAGTCGTCCTCGAAGACAACTGCCAAAGGAGACCCAGATCACTGGACAGGAATCGCAGCAGGCCGCCTCCACTCCTGATGGACCATCTGGGGATCCACCTAGATGTAGCATTAGGGCCCGTAAGGCCAGAAAGGTAGACACCAGTTCAGTTTGAACGGGTGCAGGGCCCAGTTTAATTATAGGGGTGAGGACACAAACATGTATATATTGTTCACATTAAGCAGCTGTGCATAATCTGCCTCCGTGTTCTGTCAGACCGGTGTGAAGGAAGAGCTGTTCTGGGTTGGCTGCAGAGAGGGCGCAGGGGACAGGGGTGGGGACGGGGACGGGGACGGGGACGGGGACGGGGACGGGGGTGGGATGGGGCGGGGGGGGGGGGGGGGGGGGGGGTTGGGCATACTTTAAGGGAGGGCTTGGCCCAAGGACCACAGTTCAGCCAGCTCACTTCTCTGGTGTTACACACACACACCGCCCCCCCCACCCCCCACCACCACCATCTCTACCATGCCTACTGTCCCCACCTCTGCCACCCCAGGGGTTCAGTGGGACTATGTGCTGGATGGAGTGAGCAGCTCGCATGCAGGGATCACTCAGGTGGATGGTGGAAAGTGCTACCATGGGCAAGAGTCAGACATTGTCGAAGATGCGGAGCACCTGAGCTCATCGCACGGCAGGTCATCATAACCCTCAAACCCATGGGCAATACCCGCTGTTACTGATAACCCAGGACCCGCACCCAGCCATGAGGCAGGTCGGATCACGCAGGGGGTGGCAAGGGTGGTGGGGGGGGGGGGCTGTGCAGGGAAGGTGTTCATGGGAAGGGTAGCCGATCGGGCCTGGGGATGGGAGGTAGTGGAGATGGGATCTCCGTGCTGCTGGCCAATCCCTCTAGCCATGTACCTGGAGGCTATTAGAACGTTCCATGTGCGTTGACCCTGGTGCACATGTTGTGTGGATCTCTGCATCAGTCTGTGGCCTCCAGATAGGCATCATCTCCGACTGCAGCGGATAACCCGTCGTCCAGGAGTCAACCCCTCAGCCAGGGTAAGCCTCAAAGAGGTCAGCAACCATTGAGTGTGCCAGGGTGAAGGTGTCGTGCCCACAGCCCGGGTATCGGCCGCACACACGCATGATGTGCCGCTCATTGTCAACACAAGCTGCACATTCATCGAGCAGAACCCCTTTCAGTTTGTGAAGAATGGCCAGTCAAGGGCCGGTGCACAGAAGGCGACATGCATCCTGTCGATCACCCCCTTGGCTCGCGGCATCTCATGATGCCGGTGAATCCTGCTGCCCGGGCATCCTTGTGGGCTCGGTCCACATTGAATTTGATGTGTTGTGGTGACCGGGCCTCCATGGCAGCACGGATTCATCTGTACACCGAACACTATGAGATTCCAGACATGTCCCCACTCAGTACCTCGAAGGGCTTTGTTGTGTGGAAGTTCAGGGCGACCGTCACCTTAATGGCCACCAGAAGTGGGTGCCCTCCCCCATTCCCCCGCGGTGCCATGATCTGGCAGATGTGTCGCACTGTCCCTCTGCTCAGCTGGAGACTTCAACGGCATGCTCGGTCCAGCAGGTCCTCGAATGTCAGGCGCTGCCGGTACACACGAGGCTCTATGTGACACCTCACTTGCAACTCCTCCTCGTTGGCCTGTTGGGGCTGGCTCCCTATCCTCACTGGTTGCCGCCTTTTCCTCTGGAACAGGCTCCGCTGTATCAATGTCCTCCACGAGCAGCTCCTGCTCGTACAGCTTCAGTGTATAGAATCATAGAATCACAGAATTTACAATGCAGAAGGAGGCCTTTCGAGTCTGCATCAGCTCTTGGAAAGAGGACCCTACTTAAGCCCACACCTCCACCCTATCCCCGTACCCAGTAACCCCAGCTAACCATTTGGACATTAAGGGCAATTTAGCATGGCCAATCCACCTGCACATCTTTAGACTGTGGGTGGAAACCGGAGCACCCGGAGGAAACCCACACAGACAGAGGGAGAAAGTGCAAACTGCACACAGTCACCCGAGGCCGGAATTGAACCTGTGACCCTGGAGCTGTAATGGAGCAGTGCTACGCACTGTGCCACCATGCCACTATCCCCAGGCCAGCGGCACGCACATCCCATCTCCACCAGCCCCCCTCCCCAGCCCAGACCGACCCCAGGCGACTAGCAGGGAGACTCTATGTTGAATTCCGAAGTCCATTGTCTGCAGGGGGCGAAAGGCTGAAAGGTTAGCATGGTGCGTTCCCCTGTGCCCAACCAGCCCACTAGGGCAGCACGGTAGCATTGTGGATAGCACAATGGCTTCACAGCTCCAGGGTCCCGGCTTGGGTCACTGTCTGTGTGGAGTCTGCACATCCTCCCCGTGTGTTCGTGGGTTTCCTCCGGGTGCTCCGGTTTCCTCCCACAGTCCAAAGATGTGCAGGTTAGGTGGATTGACCATGATAAATTGCCCTTAGTGTCCATAATTGCCCTTAGTGTTGGGTGGGGTTACTGGGTTATTGGGATAGGGTGGAGGTGTTGACCTTGGGTGGGGTGCTCTTTCCAAGAGCCGGTGCAGGCTCGATGGGCCAAATGGCCTCCTTCTGCACTGTAAATTCTATGATCAATACACTGCACTCCATGCCTCCATATGTCTCCCTACCCCCTGTCCATCCTCACACTCACCTTTGCCATTCCCCCTGGCATCCTGCCTATGCACCCTTAGCCCTGTCGCTGCCCGGCGCCGTGGGGCCACTGGCACTGGCGGCCACATCTACAGCCAGGGTTACCAGTGACTGGTGCTCCATGTATGTCAGTGGGGTTTGTGTCTATCTGTGTATCAGTAGGAGTTTGTGTCTATCTGTGTGTCAATGGGGTTTGTGTCTATCTGTGTGTCTGTGGGAGTTTGTGTCTATCTGTGTCTGTGGGAGTTTGTGTCTATCTGTGTGTCAGTGGGAGCTTGTGTCTATCTGTGTGTCAGTGGGAGTTTGTGTCTATAGAACATAGAACATAGAACGATACAGCGCAGTACAGGCCCTTCGGCCCACGATGTTGCACCAACATGGGAAGTCAAAAACTAAAGGCCATCTAACCTACACTATGCCCTTATCATCCATATGCTTATCCAATAAACTTTTAAATGCCCTCAATGTTGGCGAGGTCACTACTGTTGCAGGTAGGGCATTCCACGGCCTCACCACTCTTTGCGTAAAAAACCTACCTCTGACGTCTGTCCTATATCTATTACCCCTCAATTTAAGGCTATGTCCCCTCGTGCTAGCCACCTCCATCCGCGGGAGAAGGCTCTCACTGTCCACACTATCTAACCCTCTGATCATTTTGTATGCCTCTATTAAGTCACCTCTTAACCTTCTTCTCTCTAACGAGAACAACCTCAAGTCCATCAGCCTTTCCTCATAAGATTTTCCCTCCATACCAGACAACATCCTGGTAAATCTCCTCTGCACCCGTTCCAAAGCTTCCACGTCCTTCCTATAATGAGGCGACTAGAACTGTACGCAATACTCCAAATGCGGCCGTACCAGAGTTTTGTACAGCTGCAACATGACCTCATGGCTCCGGAACTCAATCCCTCTACCAATAAAGGCCAACACACCATAGGCCTTCTTCACAACCCTATCAACCTGGGTGGCAACTTTCAGGGATCTATGTACATGGACACCGAGATCCCTCCGCTCATCCACACTACCAAGAATTTTACCATTAGCCAAATATTCCGCATTCCTGTTTTTCTTTCCAAAGTGAATCACCTCACACTTCTCTACATTAAACTCCATTTGCAACCTCTCAGCCCAGCTCTGCAGCTTATCTATGTCCCTCTGTAACCTGCAACATCCTTCCACACTGTCTACAACTCCACCGACTTTAGTGTCGTCTGCAAATTTACTCACCCAACCTTCTGTGCCCTCCTCTAGGTCATTTATAAAAATGACAAACAGCAACGGCCCCAGAACACACCCTTGTGGTACGCCACTCGTAACTGAACTTCATTCTGAACATTTGCCATCAACCACCACCCTCTGTCTTCTTTCAACTAGCCAATTTCTGATCCACATCTCTAAATCACCCTCGATCCCCAGCCTCCGTATTTTCTGCAATTGCCGACCGTGGGGAACCTTATCAAACGCCTTATCTGTGTGTCAATGGGAGTTTGTGTCTATCTGTGTGTCAGTGGGGTTTGTTTCTATCTGTGTGTCAGTGGGAGTTTGTGTCTATCTGTGTGTCAGTGGGATTTGTGTCTATCTGTGTGTCAGTGGGAGTTTGTGTCTATCTGTGTCAATGGGAGTTTGTGTCTATCTGTGTTTCAGTGGGATTTGTGTCTATCTGTGTGTCAATGGGAGTTTGTGTCTATCTGTGTGTCAATGGGAGTTTGTGTCTATCTGTGTGTCAGTGAGAGTTTGTGTCTATCTGTGTGTCAGTGGGAGTTTGTGTCTATCTGTGTCTGTGGGAGTTTGTGTCTATCTGTGTGTCTGTGGGAGTTTGTGTCTATCTGTGTGTCAATGGGAGTTTGTGTCTATCTGTGTGTCAATGGGAGTTTGTGTCTATCTGTGTGTCAGTGGAGTTTGTGTCTATCTGTGTGTCAGTGGGAGTTTGTGTCTATCTGTGTGTCAGTGGGAGTTTGTGTCTATCTGTGTGTCAATGGGAGTTTGTGTCTATCTGTGTGTCAGTGGAAGTTTGTGTCTATCTGTGTGTCAATGGGAGTTTGTGTCTGTCTGTGGGAGTTTGTGTCTATCTGTGTCAATGGGAGTTTGTGTCTATCTGTGTGTCTGTGGGAGTTTGTGTCTATCTGTGTGTCAATGGGAGTTTGTGTCTATCTGTGTCTGTGGGAGTTTGTGTCTATCTGTGTCTGTGGGAGTTTGTGTCTATCTGTGTGTCAATGGGAGTTTGTGTCTATCTGTGTGTCAGTGGGAGTTTGTGTCTATCTGTGTGTCAGTGGGAGTTTGTGTCTATCTGTGTGTCAATGGGAGTTTGTGTCTATCTGTGTCTGTGGGAGTTTATGTCTATCTGTATGTCAATGGGAGTTTGTGTCTATCTGTGTGTCAGTGGGATTTGTGTCTATTTGTGTGTCAATGGGTGTTTGTGTCTATCTGTGTGTCAATGGGAGTTTGTGTCTATCTGTGTGTCAGTGGGAGTTTGTGTCTATCTGTGTGTCAATGGGAGTTTGTGTCTATCTGTGTGTCAGTGGGAGTTTGTGTCTATCTGTGTGTCTGTGGGAGTTTGTGTCTATCTGTGTCTGTGGGAGTTTGTGTCTATCTGTGTGTCAGTGGGAGTTTGTGTCTATCTGTGTCTGTGGGAGTTTGTGTCTATCTGTGTGTCAATGGGAGTTTGTGTCTATCTGTGTCAATGGGAGTTTGTGTCTATCTGTGTCAATGGGAGTTTGTGTCTATCTGTGTCTCAGTGGGAGTTTGTGTCTATCTGTGTCTGTGGGGGTTTGTGTCTATCTGTGTCTGTGGGAGTTTGTGTCTATCTGTGTGTCAATGGGAGTTTGTGTCTATTTGTGTGTCAATGGGAGTTGGTGTCTATCTGTGTCAATGGGAGTTTGTGTCTATCTGTGTGTCAGTGGGGTTTGTGTCTATCTGTGTGTCAATGGGAGTTTGTGTCTATCTGTGTGTCAATGGGAGTTTGTGTCTATCTGTGTGTCAGTGGGAGTTTGTGTCTATCTGTGTGTCAGTGGGAGTTTGTGTCTATCTGTGTGTCAGTGGGAGTTTGTGTCTATCTGTGTGTCAATGGGAGTTTGTGTCTATCTGTGTCAATGGGAGTTTGTGTCTATCTGTGTGTCAGTGGGAGTTTGTGTCTATCTTTCTGTCAGTGGGAGTTTGTGTCTATCTGTGTCAATGGGAGTTTGTGTCTATTTGTGTGTCTGTGGGAGTTTGTGTCTATCTGTGTGTCAATGGGAGTTTGTGTCTATCTGTGTGTCAGTGGGAGTTTGTGTCTATCTGTGTGTCAATGGGAGTTTGTGTCTATCTGTGTGTCAGTGGGAGTTTGTGTCTATCTGTGTGTCAGTGGGAGTTTGTGTCTATCTGTGTGTCAATGGGAGTTTGTGTCTATCTGTGTCAATGGGAGTTTGTGTTTATTTGTGTGTCTGTGGGAGTTTGTGTCTATCTGTGTGTCAGTGGGAGTTTGTGTCTATCTGTGTCAATGGGAGTTTGCGTCTATTTGTGTGTCTGTGGGAGTTTGTGTCTATCTGTGTGTCAATGGGAGTTTGTGTCTATCTGTGTGTCAGTGGGAGTTTGTGTCTATCTGTGTGTCAGTGGGAGTTTGTGTCTATCTGTGTCAATGGGAGTTTGTGTCTATTTGTGTGTCTGTGGGAGTTTGTGTCTATCTGTGTGTCAGTGGGAGTGTGTGTCTATCTGTGTGTCAGTGGGAGTTTGTGTCTATCTGTGTGTCAGTGGGAGTTTGTGTCTATCTGTGTCAATGGGAGTTTGTGTCAATTTGTGTGTCTGTGGGAGTTTGTGTCTATCTGTGTGTCAGTGGGAGTTTGTGTCTATCTGTGTGTCAGTGGGAGTTTGTGTCTATCTGTGTCAATGGGAGTTTGTGTCTATCTGTGTGTCAGTGGGAGTTTGTGTCTATCTGTGTGTCAGTGGGAGTTTGTGTCTATCTGTGTCTGTGGGAGTTTGTGTCTATCTGTGTGTCAATGGGAGTTTGTGTCTATCTGTGTGTCTGTGGGAGTTTGTGTCTATCTGTGTGTCAATGGGAGTTTGTGTCTATCTGTGTGTCAATGGGAGTTTGTGTCTATCTGTGTGTCAATGGGAGTTTGTGTCTATCTGTGTGTCAATGGGAGTTTGTGTCTATCTGTGTGTCAGTGGGAGTTTGTGTTTATTTGTGTGTCTATCTGTGTGTCTGAATGTGTATCAGTGTGTGGTTTGACTGTCATTTTGTCTGCAATATCTCCACAGTATGGGTGCTGGCTGAAAATCACTCCCTGTGTCTCTCCTGAAGTTCCCTTCTCCATGTATTGTCTGGAATATGGACAGACTGTCTGGTCTGACCTCTTGATCTAATCTTGGTGAAACGTTCTGATCTATTTGTATCAGATTGCTAACTGAGATTCCTGTTTCACGGCTCACATTTCCTTTTTATTGTTTTCCCCTTTTTCATATCAGCAGGAAACAAGCATTTGTTTGTTTATCTTGGCAGGAGCTTAATTTCAGCGCGACAATGGGATGTGAAAAAGTCACCAATCACAGCAGGAGCAGGAAGGGAAATTTGGTGAACAGTTTCAAGCGAGGGTTTTAAAATAAAACTGTGAGCAAGGTCTCAACATTGTTTATCAAACAGCAAGGAAACAAAGAGAGGCATCAGTGAAAACTTCTCAGACACTCAAACCCATCCTCGTACAATAAATGTTACATTGCTCACACATCTGGTAAAAATTCTTATTTTAAAATCATCACTGACACTGCATCTGATTGACATTTTAGACTGGCAGCTTAGACAATGACTCGATCGATTGGAACTTCTTTGGGGCAGATGAAACATATGAAACAGTGGGATAACCAGCTGGAAAAGGAAGAATCCAAACCAAATAGGGAGAATCCCAGCAGGAACAGGGAGAATCCCAGCTGGTACAGGAAGAGCCCAGCAGGAACAGGGAGAATCCTAGCTGGTACAGGAAGAGCCCAGCAGGAACAGGGAGAATCCTAGCTGGTACAGGAAGAGCCCAGCAGGAACAAGGAGAATCCTAGCTGGTACAGGAAGAGACCAGCAGGAACAGGGAGACTGTTTCATACTGTTTCACTGAAACACTGAAACACTGTTTCAGGAACACTGTTTCATACCGATTGGGGCAGCACGGTAGCATGGTGGTTAGCATAAATGCTTCACAGCTCCAAGGTCCCAGGTTCGATTCCTACTTGGGTCACTGTCTGTGCGGAGTCTGCACGTCCTCCCCGTGTGTGCGTGGGTTTCCTCCGGGTGCTCCGGTTTCCTCCCACAGTCCAAAGATGTGCGGGTTAGGTGGATTGGCCATGCTAAATTGCCCGTAGTGTCCTAAAAAGTAAGGTTAAGGGGGGGGGGGGTTGTTGGGTTACGGGTATAGGGTGGATATGTGGGTTTGAGCAGGGTGATCATTGCTCGGCACAACATCGAGGGCCGAAGGGCCTGTTCTGTGCTGAACTGTTCTATGTTCTATGTTCTCCTGTTCCTGTCGGAATTCTCACTGCTCCTGTTGGAATTCTCACTGCTCCTGCTGGGATTCTCACTGTTCCTGCTGGGACTCTCCCTGTTCTGGCTGTGGTGCTCCCTGTTTCGGTTTGATTTCAACGATCTGCAGCTTGAATTCTCTGTGTTCCAGCTGGGATTCTCCCTGTTCCTACAGGGACTCTTCCTGTACCAGCTGGGATTCTCCTTGTTCCTGCTGGTCTCTTCCTGTACCAGCTGGGATTCTCTCTGTTCCTGCTGGGCTCTTCCTGTACCAGCTAGGATTCTCCTTGTTCCTGCTGGGCTCTTCCTGTACCAGCTAGGATTCTCCCTGTTCCTGCTGGGATTCTCCCTATTTGGTTTGGATTCTCCCTTTTCCAGCTGGTTATCCCACTGTTTCATATGATGTAATGTACAGTGTAGAAGGAGGCCATTCGACCCATCGAGTCTACTCTGTCCCTTGGATAGAGCCCTACTTAAGCCCACACCTCCCCCTATCCCTGTAACCCAGTAACGACAGCACTTTAGCACAGTGGTTAGCACTATGCTTCACAGCTCCAGGGTCCCAGGTTCGATTCCCGGCTTGGGTCACTGTCTGTGCAGAGTCTGTATGTTCTCCCCATGTCTGCGTGGGTTTCCTCCGAGTGCTCCGGCTTCCTCCTACAATCCAAAGATGTGCAGGTCAGGTGGATTGGCCATGCTAGTGTCCAAAAAGAAGGTTGGTTGGGGTTACTGGGTTACGAGGATAGGGTGGAGGTGTGGGCTTGGCTAGGGTGCACTTTCCAGGGGCCTGTTTATTCTGGGATTCTCCCGGCTCCATCTGGGATTCGCTCTCTCTGCCTGTCATGATGTTGAAACTTTTATTGGCAATGATTTGACAACAGATTTGATTATTTATGATGCTCAGTAAGTGTGGGAATTGTTGGATTAGTTATAGATCCAGATAGAGTCTGGGATTTGGCTGATCTAAATACAGGAATAGAGTAGAGAAGGGGCAGTAATGACACTGGGTCATGACCACTACTGGGAGGATGTGTATTTGTGTTATTAGTGTTTACTTTTCTATTTTTGTGTGCTTGTCTCTATTTCCGTGCACTTATGTCTATTTGTATGCATTTGTGATCATTTGTGTGTACTTTTTAATACATTCTTGGGTGTAGGCATAGCTGGCAACACCAACATTCATTGTCCATCTCTAATTGCCCTTGAGAAGGTGATGGTGAGCTGTCTTCTCGAACCACTGCAGTCCTTGTGGTGTAGGTACACCCGCAGAGCTGTTAGGGAGGGAGTTCCTGGATTTTGACCCAACGACAGTGAAAGAACGACAAAAGTTTTCCAAGTCAGGATGGTGAGTGACTTGGAGGGGAAACTGGTGGTGGTGTTCCCAGGTATCTGCTCCCCTTGTCCTTCTAGATGGTTGTGGGTTTTGGAGGATGTCTAAGGAACCTTGGTGACTTCCTGCTGTGCAACTTGTAGATGGTACACAAATAGGGGGTATACCATTACACTCCTGACTTGTGTCTTGTAGATGGTGGACAGATTTTGGGGAGTCAGGAGGTGAGTTACTCGCCGCAGGATTCCTAGCCTTTGACCTACTCTGGTAGCGACAGTATTTATATGGCTGGTCCAATTCAGGTTCCAGCCAATGGTAACCCCAGGATATTGATGCAAACTTCCACATAGTCATAGAATCCCTACAGTGCAGAGGTTGGAAGTGTTCTGTGTGACTCTGTGGTTGTGATTAGTTCTGTGTGTTTGTGAGTGTTTCTGTGTGTCTCTGTGTGTCTCTGTGTGTTTCTGTGTGTCTGTGTGTGTCTCTGTGTGTTTGGGAGTGTCTGTGTGTGTCTCTGTGTGTCTGTGTGTGTCTCTGTGTGTTTGGGAGTGTCTGTGTGTGTCTCTGTGTGTCTGTGTGTGTCTCTGTGTGTTTGGGAGTGTCTGTGTGTGTCTCTGTGTGTCTGTGTGTGTCTCTGTGTGTTAGTGTCTGTGTGTGTCTCTGTGTGTCTGTGTGTGTCTCTGTGTGTTAGTGTCTGTGTGTGTCTCTGTGTGTCTGTGTGTGTCTCTATGTGTTAGTGTCTGTGTGTGTCTCTGTGTGTCTGTGTGTGTCTCTGTGTGTTAGTGTCTGTGTGTGTCTCTGTGTGTCTGTGTGTGTCTCTGTGTGTTTGGGAGTGTCTGTGTGTGTCTCTGTGTGTCTGTGTGTGTCTCTGTGTGTTTGGGAGTGTCTGTGTGTGTCTCTGTGTGTCTGTGTGTGTCTCTGTGTGTTTGGGAGTGTCTGTGTGTGTCTCTGTGTGTCTGTGTGTGTCTCTGTGTGTTTGGGAGTGTCTGTGTGTGTCTCTGTGTGTTTGGGAGTGTCTGTGTGTGTCTCTGTGTGTTTGGGAGTGTCTGTGTGTGTCTTTGTGTGTTTGGGAGTGTCTGTGTGTGTCTCTGTGTGTTTGGGAGTGTCTGTGTGTGTCTCTGTGTGTTTGGGAGTGTCTGTGTGTGTCTCTGTGTGTCTGTGTGTGTCTCTGTGTGTCTCTGTGTGTCTGTGTGTGTCTCTGTGTGTTTGGGAGTGTCTGTGTGTGTCTTTGTGTGTTTGGGAGTGTCTGTGTGTGTCTCTGTGTGTTTGGGAGTGTCTGTGTGTGTCTCTGTGTGTCTGTGTGTGTCTCTGTGTGTTTGGGAGTGTCTGTGTGTGTCTCTGTGTGTCTGTGTGTGTCTCTGTGTGTTTGGGAGTGTCTGTGTGTGTCTCTGTGTGTCTGTGTGTGTCTCTGTGTGTTTGGGAGTGTCTGTGTGTGTCTCTGTGTGTTTGGGAGTGTCTGTGTGTGTCTCTGTGTGTCTCTGTGTGTTTGTGAGTGTTTCTGTGTATTTCAGGCTGTTTCTGTGTATTTCAGCATGCTTCTGTGTGTTTGTGAGTGTGTCTGAGTATCTGTGAGCATTTCTGTGTGTTTGTGAGTGTTTCTGTGTGTTTGTGAGTGTGTGTGTGTTTGTGAGTGTTTCTGTGTGTTTGTGAGTGTGTCTGTGTGTTTGTGAGTGTGTGTGTGTTTGTGAGTGTTTCTGTGTGTTTGTGAGTGTGTCTGAGTATCTGTGAGCATTTCTGTGTGTTTGTGAGTGTCTGTGTTTGTGAGTGTTTCTGTGTGTTTGTGAGTGTGTCTGTGTGTTTGTGAGTGTGTGTGTGTTTGTGAGTGTTTCTGTGTGTTTGTGAGTGTGTGTGTGTTTGTGAGTGTTTCTGTGTGTTTGTGAGTGTTTCTGTGTGTTTGTGAGTGTGTGTGTGTTTGTGAGTGTTTCTGTGTGTTTGTGAGTGTTTCTGTGTGTTTGTGAATGTGTCTGAGTATCTGTGAGTGTTTCTGTGTGTTTGTGAGTGTGTCTGAGTATCTGTGAGTGTTTCTGTGTGTTTGTGAATGTGTCTGAGTATCTGTGAGTGTTTCTGTGTGTTTGTGAATGTGTCTGAGTATCTGTGAGTGTTTCTGTGTGTTTGTGAGTGTGTCTGAGTATCTGTGAGTGTTTCTGTGTGTTCATGAGAGTTTCTGGGTGGGATTCTCTGATCCTGAGGCAAAGCGTTGACGCCATTGTAAACGCCGTTGTGTTTCTCGACGGCATCAACATGCCCTCAGGAGCAGCGACTCTGACCTCTTCAGGGTGTCATAATAGCCACTCATGTATGTCATGAGATGCAGACATGCAGTGATTGACACACAAGATAACCAAGGAACACACACGAAACAGAACAACCAATCACCAGACTGGATATCACCACTATAAAGCCCACAGAGCATTCAGGCTCTCTCTCTCTCTCACAGGACACGGCCAGGGAGATAGTTGCAATGCACAGGCCAATAAACATCATCCCCATGTGGTAGAGAGCTAGTCTGGTCAAGCCAGTAGGAGGTTATCAGTTTGGTTAATAGAGTGTCAACCCACAGCAGATTATGTACAGCAATCAACAGGTTCAGTAAAACAGTGTTGGACCATCTCCTGTGTCGGAAGCCTGTTTCTCATTTTGCTGCATCCAGTTGCAGTCGACGTTAGACCAGCTCAGACAACACATCACAGATTGGCCAGCACGCCTCTCCAGCTGCAGATCTCCTCTCCGGCATCAGATGGGCACCGCTTGGCCCATGCATGGCCCCGATCGTGGGTCAGGCCACAGCGGAGGCCCCCCCTGGGGTCGAAACCCCTACCCTCCCGACCAGGCCTCCCCCAGATGCACGCCAAGGTCCCACCGAGTGAGACCATTACATGGACGGCACCAGTGGAACTCGGATTTTTTGTGCGGCCGCTCGGCCCATCCCACATAAAGCGGAGCCCGAAGGGCGCCGCGCCAACCGCGCTGGCATCAATGCCGCTGATTCTCCGCTCTCCAGACTATCAGTGGACCGGCGTTGGGGCGGCGTCGCACCCGTCCTGGCGATTCTCCGGCCCGGCCTGACTGAGAGAATCCCGCCCAGTGCATGTGTTGGTGAGTGTTGGTGAGGGTTGGACAGTGTTGGTGAGTGTTGGTGAGGGTTGGACAGTGTTGGTGAGTGTTGGTGAGTGTTGGGTGAGTGTTGGTGAGTGTTGGTGAGTGTTGGTGAGTGTTGGTGTGTGTTGGTGTGTGTTGGTGAGTGTTGGTGAGTGTTGGTGTGTGTTGGTGAGTGTTGGTGTGTGTTTGTGAGTGTTGGTGTGTGTTGGTGTGTGTTGGTTTGTGTTGGTGTGTGTTTGTGAGTGTTGGTGAGTGCTGTTGAGTGTTGTGTGTTAGTGAGTGTTGGTGTGTGTTGGTGAGTGTTGATGTGTGTTGGTGAGTGTTGTTGAGTATTGATGCGTGTTGGTGAGCATTGGTCTGTGTTGGTGAATGTTGGTATGTGTTTGTGTGTGTTGGTGAGTGTTGTTGAGTGTTGTGTGTTAGTGAATGTTGTGTGTCAGTGAGTGTTGGTGTGTGTTGGTGAATGTTGGTGAGTGTTGGTGAGTGTTGATGTGTGTTGGTGTGTGTTGGCGTGTGTTGGTGTGTGTTGGTGAGTGTTGAGTGTTGATGTCTGTTGGTGAGTGTTTATGAGCAGTGCTGACCTTGCTACTGGTCCTCCTACGCCCTCAGGGTGGCCTGCTTTACATCCACAGTATCAAGAAGCCTGGCCAGGTTGGCATCCCCAAATCAAGGTGCAGGTCTGCGTGCTGCCATGCTTGTGTGTTGCCTCGGAGTGAATGGTGAGTGAGTGTTTAATTACAGCTCTCCCTTATTAGCGGAGAGCTATTGAGGTGCGAGACGGGTGAATCAGCCAGCGAGGGAGCCAGGCAAGGCGAGAAGCTCATGGGGACTTAGGTTTTGTACTTAGTTCGGGTGAATACAGGTCACAATCTAGCCAATACAGCATTCGAGGATGTCCCCACCAAATCGGCTCAAAATGGCTGAATCTCATCCTATGTCCTTGTGTTTGAGAGCTAAATGAGGGTAAACGATTATTTATCCCTTTTACCCAGATTGACAGATTGTGAATAGAACTCTAATGATTGTGAAAGGAGTGTAAATGAGAATAAGTAAATTCAATTTCAAATCAGGAATACAAAGAGAAAGAGAGAAGGAAAGAAAGATTTGATTAACAGAGCGAGTTGCCTTCTTTGCAAAGTTAGCATTGACACAACCCAGAAACATTTGTATATTGGCATTAAACCTGGGACCTGCTTTGCCATTTCCTCAGACATAGCATTGAGTGCCAATCGCCTCACAGTTACGCCAACAGCACTTCCTGGCCCAATGTTTGATTCAGCCGTCCGCTCTGTGTGACAGACAGATGAATGGACCAGTACTGTTCCAGGGATAAAGCAGCCAAACATGTGATAGAGTCTCTGTCCTAGCCACACTGCTCCTTAACACAGCACCAGAGACTGTCCAACTCACTCCTTCAGGTTAACCTTCAAAAGCAGCAACACAGAGCGCTGGCTATTCGACGCCAAATTAAGCTGATTATAACTTAAAATTCCACCACAGCAGCTAGGAATTCAAATCCAATTAATTAAATAAACTTGGCATAAAAAGCTGGTCTCGGTAATAATGGCTGTGAAACAACTGGATTATGGGTGAATATTATTGGAATATTCTAACTTAGAGGAAGTCCATTCTTCTTGTCCCCTTCATTCCCACCCATTTCCAGTGAATATCATAAAATCATATAATCCGTACAGTGCAGAAGGAGGCCTTTCAGCCCGAGTCTGTATTATTCCTTGTGTATGAATAAAGCTCGTAGTCTTACATCTGAAGTCGATGCTTTATTGTGTAAGTTCGTGCTCTCTCCCGTGCTTATACCAGATGTTACATGAGAGCTGTCTGCCTGTGTTCTGCTCACTAGCTGTTGTTCCTGTGAAGAGTGCCCCTTGACTCCCTGTTGTCTACTATATACATCTCTGGTGCTCCCTCTAGTGGTTAATTAGTTGTAGTGTATTTACATTAATCCCTTGTGTATACATAGTGATGCAGATCACTACATCCTCCCTTTTTTCTTTTTACATATTTTCTGTACTTTGCTAAAGTAAATTGTACAAAACAGGTAGATAAATGATGATATGTACAAGTTGTGATGATATTGATGATTATACAAAGCCAATTAATATTTATGAGTCCAATCTTAATAAAAACATTTATGTATCCAAACTTTATAAATTTATTTGGTTGAGTTTTTTTCTTCATCTGTTGTTGACGTGGTGATGTTGATATTTCAATTTATTTGTGAATGTTGTCAGTGTTCTTGTGTTTAAGTAACCAACAAGTCATCCTGAGGTGTTCGAATGGTCGTGCTTGTTGTTTCTGTTTTTTTTCTGTTTTCATTGTTGTTCTTTAGGGCCTCACGGTAGCATGGTGGTTAGCATCAATGCTTCACAGCTCCAGGGTCCCAGGTTCGATTCCCGGCTGGGTCACTGTCTGTGTGGAGTCTGCAAGTCCTCCCCGTGTGCGCGTGGGTTTCCTCCGGGTGCTCCGGTTTCCTCCCACAGTCCAAAGATGTGCGGGTTAGGTGGATTGGCCATGCTAAATTGCCCATAGTGTAAGGTTAATGGGGGGATTGTTGGGTTACGGGTTACGTGGGTTTAAGTGGGGTGATCATTGTTCGGCACAACATCGAGGGCCGAAGGGCCTGTTCTGTGCTGTACTGTTCTATGTTCTATGTTCTTGTCGTGCTTGTTGTTGCTGTTGTTGTCTTTGATCTTCTTCTTGTTGATGTTTTTGTTGTTGCTCTTGTAGTTTTTGTTGTTCTTCTTGTTGTGCTTGTTGTTGTTGTTTTTGTTGTTGCTGTTGTTCTGGTTTCTGTTGTGCTTCTTGTGGTTTTTGTTGTTCTTGTTGTGCTCAATGACTGTTCCGTATGGATAATTTGAGTCATTCTCAAAGTTATTGGTGTCAGTGTCCTTTGTGGTATCTGATGTTTCATTGAGCGTTTCTTCTTGAGGATTGTGAGAATGATCAGATGTTGCATTGATCCTGGTGACATCAGTCATTTGTGGTTGATTTGATTCCTCTTTGCTTCCTTGGTGCTCCTCTTGTGGAGTCATTTCTGGTTCATTTGAATCACCTTTGGTTTCTTGGTGCTCCTCTTCTGGAGTCAAAATCGTCAAGATTTCATATTCTTTAGTTTAGAGTTGATGTGGGGTGGGATTCACCCATCGGGAAGCTAAGTGCCGATGCCGGCGTATAAACGGGAGTGTTTTACTCCGTTGTCGGCGCCCGTTCCGAGATCCGATTCTCCGGGCCACAG
Organism: Scyliorhinus canicula; assembly: GCF_902713615.1. NCBI lineage: Eukaryota > Metazoa > Chordata > Chondrichthyes > Carcharhiniformes > Scyliorhinidae > Scyliorhinus > Scyliorhinus canicula. The sequence continues at coordinate 94,406,236 of NC_052156.1, forward strand.
TGGGGTAGCAGGGCGCTGGAGCAACCCACACTGCTCCCTGTGTGAACCCGGCGCCACGGAGTCTGTGCATGCGCAGTTGGCCCGGTGCCAACTAGCGCATGTGCAGTGGCCTTCTTCCCCGCGCTGGACCCGACTCCAAATGACGCAGGGCTAAGGAGCCAGCGGAAAGGAAAGGAGGCCCCCCCCCCCAGCAGGGAGGCCGGCTTGCCGATAGGTGTCCTCCGATCACGGGCCAGGCCACAATGGAGACCCCCTCCTGGGGTTGGACCCCCCCTCCCCCCCACAGGCCGCCCCTGGACCCTTCAACGCTGAGGTCCCGCCGGCTCAGAGGATGCTGGCGCCGGCAGGACCCGGCTTTTTGTTGACGGCTGCTCGGCTCATCTGGGCCGGAGAATCGGCATGCCGGCCCCGGCGTGGCGCCGATTCTCCACTCTGCAATCGCGTCCCGGCACGGGGCGGCGTGGCGTGATTCGCGCGGCCCACCGGCGTTTCTCCGACCCAGCGGGGGGTCGGAGAATTCCACCCGAGGTTTCAATTGACGTGGACTCACTGGACTCATGAGTAGTTTTACTTTGACTGTTGAGTGTTTCTGTACAGACGAGCTGAGATCTGTCAGTCTTGCTGTGATCTTGCACATCCTGTATGTCGATTGTGATCACATTATCACTGTTCTCACATACAGTGGGTAGACATTCAGTGTCTTCTTGTTGATTAAATAAGCTAGGTAGACTTTCATAGCGTTTTTGTGGTTCGCGTGAGCTTGGTAGACTTTCATCGTCTGCTGCTGGTCGCTCAGATAAGGTGAATAGACCTTCATGGTCTTGTTCATGCATGGATTTCGCTATGAAGTCTTTAGTTGCTTCCATTTTGTAGTCTGTTAACGAGCTTTCTGTGGAGGCTTGTGTCGCTCTCTCTGTGGAGTCTTTCATCGCTCTCTGTGTGGAGTCGTGCAGTGTTCTGTCTGTGGAGTTGATCTGTGCGCTCTCAACAGAGTCAGTCAGAACTCGCTGTGTGGCGTCATTTTCTTCTTCTGGATTTGACAGGTTATTGTCCTCCAATGCATCGACGATCTGCCATTGCATCATTGTATTGGATTCATCTACCATGAGTAGAGTCGTGTTGAGCTTTTCAACAGTGTTGCTGATGCTTTTATGATCATATCCAAACAACTCAGCCTTGTCTGAGTAGTATTCTTTGATAAATAAATCATCTATTTTTGTTCAGGATTTGTTAGTGTGCTCTTCACTTTGGGTGGTGCAAACTGCTTGTTCCAGGGTGCTGCAAAAGTTATTTTCAACTTCTGGTTGAAGTTTAGGAAATGTTGTGCCATTTGATGTTAAATTTTTTGATTTTGTGCCTTTAAGAGTCTTGTTTGTGATTTTCGGGCATTTCCCCTTTAAGTGGGTGTGGTTTAAGTCTCCTGATGTCATGACGCTCGTGACGTAAAGTGTAGGAATAAATTGCGCATGCGCACATCGATTTTCCTTTACTGTGCACTTTTTCTTCAACCGCGCATGATCTGCGTCCAAAGTGTTTTTTTTTCAATTCCGTGCATGCGCAGAACGGTCTTCACACAAAATGGCTATTTTCAACTGCGCATGCGCGGAAGCAGATTTGCGTATTTTGTTCCCCGGGCAGTTTAAAATGTGCTCAGACACCATTTTAACTTCTTTAGACCCGTGGAGAAGATCTTTACTGGCGTTCTTTCTTGGTAAAGACTTAATGTTATTTTTTTCTTGCGATCTGCACTTTTCAATCATGAATTCCAGTTTTCAACCTTTCTGTTCTGATATTGATTGTTTGAGTTTTGCCTCACTCATTCCCTGTGCAATTTGGTCTCCAAGCATTGAATGTCTTAAAACAGCATTGTTACTGGTGTTACAGTGATCTTCAAATTTTTTGAGTATTACTTCTAATTTGGTGTTGTCTTCACCTTTCAAGTAATTAAAACAGTTATAGATTTCTCTAGCTTCATGACCTGCTAGTAGCAGTGCTATTTTCATTTCTTCAGAGGCCATGCTCAAATCATTAGTTACGATATATATTTTGAACATTTGTTTAAAAATTTTCCATCTATGACTTAAATTACTGGTTGTTTTCAGCTGTAGTGGAGTCCAATGAGTTCCATTCAATCAGGGAAGTCTCCCCACGTCGAATGTCCGATACGAGTTTTCTTCTGTTTTTGATCTTTCTTTGTCTGCATCTTGTGGAATCTGACTCGTAAGTGTTCCAGGAGTCTCCTGGTACCATGTATTATTCCTTGTGTCTGAATAAAGCTCATAGTCTTACAGTTGAAGTAGATGCTTTATTGTGTAAGTTTATTCTCTCTCCAGTGCCTATACTAGATGTTACATGAGAGCTTTCTGCCTGTGTCTTGCTCACTAGCTGCCGTTCCTGTGAAGAGTGCCCCTTGACTTCCTGTTTGTCTATTATATACATCTCTGGTGCTCCCTCTAGTGGTTACTTAGTTGTAGTATATTTACATCAACCTCTTGTGTATATACAGTGATGCATATCACTACAGAGTCTGCACTGACCCTGTGAAAGAGCACCCTACCTAGGCCCTATCCCCGTAAGCCAGTAACCCCAGCTAACCTTTTTTCCCATGAAGGGGCAATTTAGCATGGTCATCCACTGAACCTGCACCTAATCTTTGGACTGTGGGAAGAAACCGGAGCACCCGGAGGAAACCCATGCAGTCACCCGAGGTTGGAATGGAACCTGGGATCATAGAACATAGAACAGTACAGCACAGAACAGGCCCTTCGGCCCTCGATGTTGTGCCGAGCATTGTCCGAAACCAAGATCAAGCTATCCCACTCCCTGTCATTGTGGTGTGCTCCATGTGCCTATCCAATAACCGCTTGAAAGTTCCTAAAGTGTCCCACTCTACAATCACAGCAGGCAGTCCATTCCACACCCTAACCACTCTCTGAGTAAAGAACCTACCTCGGACATCCCTCCTATATCTCCCACCCTGAACCTTATAGTTATGCTCCCTTGTAACAGCTACATCCACCCGAGGAAATAGTCTCTGAACGTCCACTCTATCTATTCCCCTCATCATCTTATAAACCTCTATTAAGTCGCCTCTCATCCTCCTCCGCTCCAAAGAGAAAAGCCCAAGCTCCCTCAACCTTTCCTCATAAGACCTATCCTGCAAACCAGGCAGCATCCTGGAAAATCTCCTTTGCACCCTTTCCAATGCTTCCACATCCTTCCTATAGTGAGGTGACCAGAACTGCACACAATACTCCAAATTAGCGCTGTGCTGGTGCTGTGAGGCAGCAATGCTACCCACTGTGCCACCGTGCCACACCATATCGACTAGGAGTGAATCTGAGCCAGCTCTGCTCTGTGTTATACTTCATTCGGTCCGATAGGTGTGGGGCCTCCCCAAGCTCAGAGAGTCAGTGAGTTCTCCCGAAACACCCAGAATCATTGGCTCATTCCCACTGCACCAGAACAGACTCAAACACAAGTTAATATGTTGGAAAGGATGTGAGAGTCAAAAGGGCAGGTTTGCATTCTGAGACAGATCCTGAATATGTTACCATAAATTGCAGCACAATGTATGCATGGCCTCCTGTGGAGGTGTCAGCTGTCAGTACAGGCAGGCTGTGGGCACACATACAGGTGCAGTATGGCAGGAACATTCTCAACCCACTATACCAAACCCACAGGATGAGGGATGGAGAGAAAGAGAGACACACAATGAGACAGAGAGAGGGAGGCAGAGAGGGAGAAACAGATAGGAGAGAGGCAAAGACAGAGTGAGGCAGAGGTAGAAAGGCAGGGGAGAGAGGCAGTGAGTAAGATAAAGTAGCTCAGAGAGGGGCAAGGAGAGAGACACACACAAGAGAGATAGAATGAAAGAGAGTGAATAGAGTTTGAATGAGAGAGAGAAGAGTTAGAAAGAGAGAGAGCGAGACAGAGTTAGAATGAGAGAGAGTGAGAACGAAAAGAGTTAGAAAGCGAAAGATAGACAAGTGAGATAGAATGAGAGAGAGAGAGACACAAGTGAGATAGAAAGAGAGAGAGACACAAGAAATTTAGGAAAAGAGAGAGAGAAGAGAGTTAGAAAAGAGAGAGAGAAGAGAGTTAGAATGAGAGGCAGAGAGAGAGAGAGAGTCTGGTTCATTATTATATATCAGGAAAAGGAGTGATTCCTTCCCATTGTGTAGCTTCCTCTAGTCTGAAAAACAGCCGTTTGCCACTATATTCCCTGTCACTCAGCCAATCTTGGATCCATCCTGCCACCATCCATGACCTCACTCCTCCCCATCTCTGTTGCGTCCTTCAGCTCCACAGTCCTCTGGGAGATCTGTCCTCTTACAACTTTGGTGTCTTGCATAATCCACAATTTTACTCACAGTAGCCTGGGCTAAAAGCTCTGTATTACCCTCCCCCGTCCCCTCCACATCTAGACCACACTTTACGTCTGTAAGGCACTTCTTAAAACCTATCTTTTTGACCAAGAAACTCAACCTCCCTGTTAACCACCAGGAAAATCTTCCTGTCATCTGCAAACTTACTGAACCTGCCCCCCACATAGTCATCCATGCCGTTTATATAAATGACAAACAATAGGGGGCCCAGCACAGATCACTTTTCTACATTGTATTTCATTTTGCCAAGGATTCTATGGGAAGCCAGAAATGAAATTGCAGAACCGTTGGCAATGATCTTTTCATCCTCGCTGTCGACAGGGGTGGTACCAGGGGATTGGAGAGTGGGAATGTCATGCCCCTGTTCAAAAAAGGGAATAGGGATATCCTTGGGAATTACAGGCTAGTTAGTCTTACTTCGGTGGTAGGCAAAGTAATGGAAAGGGTACTGAGGGATAGGATTTCTGAGCATCTGGAAAGACACTGCTTGATTAGGGATAGTCAGCAGAGATTTGTGAGGGGTAGGTCTTGCCTCACAAGTCTTATTGAATTCTTTGAGGAGGTGACCAAGCATGTGGATTAAGGTAAAGCAGTGGATGTAGTGTACATGGATTTTAGTAAGGCATTTGATAAGGTCCCCCATGGTAGGCTTATGCAGAAAGTAAGGAGGCATGGGATAGTGGGAAATTTGGCCAATTGGATAACGAACTGGCTAACCAATAGAAGTCAGAGAGTGGTGGTGGATGGCAAATATTCAGCCTGGAGCCCAGTTACCAGTGGCGTACCACAGGGATCAGTTCTGGGTCCTCGGCTGTTTGTGATTTTCATTAATGACTTGGATGAGGGAGTTGAAGGGTGGTCAATAAATTTGCAGACGATACGAAGATTGGTGGAGTTGTGGATAGTGAGGAGAGCTGTTGTCGGCTGCAAAGAGACATAGATAGGATGAAGAGCTGGGCTGAGAAGTGGCAGATGGAGTTTAACCCAGAAAAGTGTGAGGTTGTCCATTTTGGAAGGACAAATATGAATGTGGAATACAAGGTTAACAGTAGGGTTCTTGGCAATGTGGAGGATCAGAGAGATCTTGGGGTCTATGTTCATAGAACTTGGAAAGTTGCCACTCAAGTGGATAGAGCTGTGAAGAAGGCCTATGGTGTGCTAGCGTTCATTAGCAAAGGGATTGAATTTAAGAGCGTGAGGTGATGATGCAGCTGTACAAAACCTTGGTAAGGCCACATTTGGAGTACTGTGTGCAGTTCTGCTCGCCTCATTTTAGGAAGGATGTGGAAGCTTTGGAAAAGGTGCAAAGGAGATTTACCAGGATGTTGCCTGGAATGGAGAGTAGGTCTTACGAGGAAAGGTTGAGGGTGCTAGGCCTTTTCTCATTAGAACGGAGAAGGATGAGGGGCGACTTGTAGAGGTTTATAAGATGATCAGGGGAATAGATAGAGTAGACAGTCAGAGACTTTCCCCCCGGGTGGAACAAACAATTACAAGGGGACATAAATTTAGGGTGAATGGTGGACGATATAGGGGGGATGTCAGAGGTAGGTTCTTTACCCAGAGAGTAGTGGGGGCATGGAATGCACTGCCTGTGGAAGTAGTTGAGTCGGAAACATTAGGGACCTTCAAGCGGCTATTGGATAGGTACATGGATTACGGTAGAATAATGGGGTGTAGATTGATTTGTCCTTAATCTAAGACAAAAGTTCGACACAACATTGTGGGCCAAAGAGCCTGGTCTGTGCTGTATTTTCTATGTTCTATGTTCATTGCCCACTCTCCTAGCCTGTTCAAATCCTTCTGCAGCCCCCTTGCTTCCTCAGTACTACCTGTCCTTCTACAGATCTTTGTATCATCTACAAACCTAGCAACAGTGCCTTCAGTACTTTCTTCCAGATCATTAATGTATATTGTGAAAAGTTGTGGTCCCAGCACAGACCCCTGAGGCATACCACTAGTCACCGGCTGCCATCCTGAAAAAGACCCCTTTATCCTCACTCTCTGCCTTCTGCCAGTCAGCCAATCCTCTATCCATGCCACGATCTTAATTTGAACACCATGGGTTCTTAACTTATTTCACAGTCTCCTATGTGGCACCTTGTCAAAGGCCTTCTGGAAATCTAAATAAATCACGTCCACTGGTTCTCCTTTGTCTAACTTCCTTGTTACCTCCTCAAAGAACTCTAACAGATTTGTCAGACAAGACCTCCCCTTGACGAAGCCATGCTGACTCAGTCCTATTTTATCATACACTTCCAAGTAGTTTGCGATCTCATCTTTAATAATGGACTCTAAAATCTTAGCACGGACCAAAGTCAGGCTAACCGGCCTATAATTACCCATCTTCTGCCTCCCTCCCTTCTTAAACAGTGGTGTTACATTAGCCACTTTCCAGTCCTCTGGGACCCTTCCTGCCTCCAGTGATTCCTGAAAGATCGCCACTAATGCCTCCACAATTTCCTCAGCTATCTCTTTCAGAACCCTGGAGTGTACTCCATCCGGTCCAGGTGACTTATCCACCTTCAGACCTTTCATTTTTCCCAGACCCTTCTCCTTAGTGATGGCCACTGCACTCACCTCTGCCCCCTGGTTCTCCTGGAGCTCTGGCATCCCACTGGTATCTTCCACCGTGAAGACTGATGCAAAGTCACTATTCAGTTTGTCTGCCATTTCTTTGTTTCCTATTATTACTTCTCCAGCCACCTTTTCCAGTCTATGTCTATTTTTGCCTCTCTTACCTTTTATATATTGAAAGAAACTCTTACCAACTTCTTTTATATTACTAGCTAGCTAGCTTGCACACATACTTCATCTTCTCCCCCCTTATTGCTTTTTTAGTTGTCCTCTGCTCACTTTTAAATGATTCCCAATCCTCTGGCTTCCCACTAATCCTCGCCACTTTGTATGCTTTTTCTTTTGATTTTATGCTGTCCTTGACTTCCCTCCTCAGCCATGGATGCCTTGTTCTCCCCTTAGCATGTATCCTCCTCCTTAGGATGAATTTCTGTTGTGCCTCCTGAATAACACCCGAAAGCTCCTGCCATTGCTGTTCCACTGTCTTCCCTGCTAGGCTCCTTCTCCAATCAACTCTGGCCAGCTCCTCCCTCGTGTCTTTGTAGTTACCCTTATTTAATTGTAATACCGTTACATCCGATTGCAGCTTCTCCCTCCCAAACTGCAGGGTAAATTATATCATATTGTGGTCACTGCTCCCCAAAGGTTCCTTCACCTTAAGTTGTCCGATGTTCCCTACCGATACCCGGCACTGCCTCACCCCACCACCCCTCACAACTCCTCCACTGTTGTGAAATGATCAGGCTGCTTATGTGACATCCAGTGCTGGGTGAGCAGGAATTTCCTCCATTTAACACTCAGAATGTGACTCCTTATTCAAGAAGGGAGGGAGACGGAAAGCAGGAAATCTCAGGCAGAAAGCCGGCGGGGGCATCCCAGACCTCATAGTCCAAACCCCTGCGGAGGCGAGGGCGATGGAGTGAGCAGGCGAGGCTGAGGAAAGAGCAGTATCAGAAACAGAGGGCGGCATGTAATGCAATGCTGATGTCCTGATAACAAGTGAGTCAGTTCTCTCCCACAAACCTTGCCAGGATCTCACATTATCTCTTGTCTTGCAGGATCAGCATTAGACCAGACCGGGCCGTCCAGTTTACCTCGCCCCAGCCAGGTCCCCAAAACATTCCGGAGCGTCACTCCGGGGAAGACACTGACCTCTCGGCACTGCACTCATCACCATCACAGAGACTATCAACACAGTGGGATAATTTAGTGAAGAGGCTCCTGGGTCACCTTGAGGTGCACACTTAGAACATAGAATAGTACAGCACAGAACAGGCCCTTCGGCCCTCGATGTTGTGCCGAGCAATGATCACCCTACTCAAACCCACGTATCCACCCTATACCCGTAACCCAACAACCCCCCCTTAACTTTAACCTTACTTTTTGGGACACTACGGGCAATTTAGCATGGCCAATCCACCTAACCCGCACATCTTTGGACTGTGGGAGGAAACCGGAGCACCCGGAGGAAACCCACGCACACAGGGGGAGGACGTGCAGACTCCACACAGACAGTGACCCAGCCGGGAATCGAACCTGGGACTCTGGAACTGTGAAGCATTTATGCTAACCACCATGCTACCGTGCTGCCCACTTCATACATTCTGCAGCAAATCAGGTGGAGGTAGTGACTGCGGAGGGAGTGGACGGTCAGAGGGCTGCCCAATCCCAGGAAACAGCTGTAGTCTGGACAGGTATTGCGCTTCTGGAAGGTATGACCCCATCACTGATACAAATGCAGGCACACAGCCAAGATTTACAGGAGGGGGTGTTTCCAGGACCTGCAGGTGCAGCTGGAGGAGTCCAACTGCCTTCAGACACAGGAGATGGTGCCGATGATACGTGGTACCAGTCCAACAATGAATGGGTGGCGTCTACAGTGGAAGGCTTGGGGCAAGAAGTCAGAGCCATGGGTCAAGGTGTCCAAGGCTTGGGGCACCATTGATGGCTGAGGCTCAGGACAGGCAAGCCTAATCACAGGCAGACATGTTCTGGGCCCACATGGACATTGCTGCGGTGCTCCAGAGCTTGGTCCAGTCACAAAGGGTCATGACTGAGGGATCAGGAGCATTGGCCGGACGCTGACTGACCTGGGCCAGTCACAGAGGGACATGGCACAGTCCCAGAGGGACTTGACCAAGGCAGTGAGGGACACATCTCACTTGCTGAAGGATGTGTCCCATTTTCAGCGCCCTGTGGGCTTTTCCCAATTGGCAGACAGTGACTAGTGCTAGGACCCCAATTGTTCACATTATATGTTAATGATTTAGCTGAGGGAACATAAGAACATAAGAACTAGGAACAGGAGTAGGCCATCTGGCCCCTCGAGCCTGCTCCACCATTCAATCAGATCATGGCTGATCTTTTGTGGATTCGGCTCCACTTTCCGGCCCGAACACCATAACCCTTAATCCCTTTATTCTTCAAAAAACTTATCTATCTTTATCTTAAAAACATTTAATGAAGGAGCCTCAACTACTTCACTGGGCAAGGAATTCCATAGATTCACAACCCTTTGGGTGAAGAAGTTCCTCCTAAACTCAGTCCTAAATCTAATTCCCCTTATTTTGAGGCTATGCCCCTAGTTCTGCTTTCACCCACCAGTTGAAACAACCTGCCCACATCTATCCTATCAATTCCCTTCATAATTTTATATGTTTCTATAAGATTCCCCCTGCATCCTTCTAAATTCCAAGTACAGTCCCAGTCTACTCAACCTCCTCATAATCCAACCCCTTCAGCTCTGGGATTAACCTAGTGAATCTCCTCTATACACCCTCCAGCGCCAGTACGTCCTTTCTCAGGTAAGGAGACCAAAACTGAACACAATACTCCAGGTATGGCCTCACTAACACCTTATACAATTTCAGCATACCTCCCTCATCTTAAACTCCATCCCTCTAGCAATGAAGGACAGAACTCCATTTGCCTTCTTAATCACCTGTTGCACCTGTAAACCAAATTTTTGCGACTCATGCACACGCACACCCAGGTCTCTCTTGCACAGCAGCATCTTTTAATATTTTATCATTTAAATAATCCCTTTTGCTGTTATTCCTACCAAAATGGATAACCTCACATTTGTCAACATTGTATTCCATCTGCCCATTCACTTAACCTATCCAAATCCCTCTGCACTTTTTGCTTTACCACTCATCTTAGTGTCATCTGCAAACTTGGACACATTGCCCTTGGTCCCCAACGCCATCTATATAAATTGTGAACAATTGTGGGCCCAACACGGATCCCTGAGGGACACCACTAGCTACTGATTGCCAACCAGAGAAACACCCATTAATCCCCTCTCTTTGCTTTCTATTAATTAGCCAATCCTCTATCCATGCTACTACTTTACCCTTAATGCCATGCATCTTTATCTTATGCAGCAACCTTTTGTGTGGCACCTTGTCAAAGGCTTTCTGGAAATCCAGATATACCACATCCATTGGCTCCCCGTTATCTACCACTCTGGTAATGTCCTCAAAGAATTCCACTAAATTAGTTAGGTACGACCTGCCCTTTATGAACCCATGCTGCGTCTGCCCAATGGGACAATTTCCATCCAGATGCCTCGCTATTTCTTCCTTGATGATAGATTCCAGCATCTTCCCGACTACCGAAGTTAAGCTCACTGGCCTATAATTACCCGCTTTCTGCCTACCTCCTTTTTTAAACAGTGGTGTCACGTTAGCTAATTTCCAATCCACCGGGACCACCCCAGAGTCTATTGAATTTTGGTAAATTATCACGAATGCATTTGCAATTTCCCTAGCCATCTCTTTTAGCACTCTGGGATGCATTCCATCAGGGCCAGGAGACTTGTCTACCTTTAGCCCCATTAGCTTGCCCATCACTACCGCCTTAGTGATAACAATCCTCTTAAGGTCCTCACCTGTCATAGCCTCATTTCTATCAGTCACAGGCATGTTATTTGTGTCTTCCACTGTGAAGACCGACCCAAAAAACCTGTTCAATTCTTCAGCCATTTCCTCATCTTCCATTATTAAATCTCCCTTCTCATTCTCTAAAGGACCAATATTTACCTTAGCCACTCTTTTTTGTTTTATATATTTGTAAAAACTTTTACTATCTGTTTTTATATTCTGAGCAAGTTTACTCTCATAATCTATCTTACTCTTTATGGCTTTTTTAGTAGCTTTCTGTTGCCCCCTAAAGATTTCCCAGTCCTCTAATCTCCCACTCATCTTTGCCACTTTGTATGCTTTTTCCTTCAATTTGATACTCTCCCTTATTTCCTTAGATATCCACAGTCGATTTTCCCTCTTTCTACCGTCCTTTCTTTTTGTTGGTATAAATCTTTGCTGAGCACTATGAAAAATCGCTTGGAAGGTTCTCCATTGTTCTTCAACTGCTTCACCATAAAGTATTTGCTTCCAGTCTATCTCAGCTAGCTCTTCTCTCATCCCATTGTAATCTCCTTTGTTTAAGCACAAAATACTAGTGTTTGATTTGACCTCACCCTCCATCTGTATTTTATATTCCACCATATTGTGATCGCTCCTTCCGAGATGATCCCTAACTATGAGATCATGAATCAATCCTATCTCATTACACAGGACCAGATCTAGGACAGCTTGTTCCCTTGTAGGTTCCATTACATACTGTTCTAGGAAACTATTGCGGATACATTCTATAAACTCCTCCTCAAGGCTGCCTTGACTGACCTGGTTAAACCAATCGACATGTAGATTAAAATCCCCTATGATAACTGCTGTACCATTTCTACATGCATCAGTTATTTCTTTGTTTATTGCCTGCCCCACCATAATGTTACTATTTGGTAGCCTATAGACTACTCTTATCAGTGATTTTTTTCGCCTTACTATTCCTGATTTCCACCCAAATGGATTCAACCTTATCCTCCATAGCACCGATGTCATCCCTTACTATTGCCCGGATGTCATCCTTAAATAACAGAGCTACACCACCTCCTTTACCATCCACTCTGTCCTTCCGAATAGTTTGATACCATAAGACCATAAGACCATAAGACCATAAGACATAGGAGTGGAAGTAAGGCCATTCGGCCCATCGAGTCCACTCCACCATTCAATCATGGTTGATTTCAACTCCATTTACCCGCTCTCTCACCATAGCCCTTAATTCCTCGAGAAATCAAGAATTTATCAATTTCTGTCTTAAAGACACTTAATGTCCCGGCCTCCACCGCCCTCTGTGGCAATGAATTCCACAGACCTACCACTCTCTGGCTGAAGAAATTTCTCCTCATCTCTGTTCTAAAGTGACTCCCTTTTATTCTAAGGCTGTGCCCCCGCGTCATAGTCTCCCCTGCTAATGGAAACAACTTCCCTACGTCCATCCTATCCAAGCCATTCATTATCTTGTACATTTCTATTAGATCTCCCCTCAACCTCCTAAACTCCAATGAATATAATCCCACGATCCTCAGACGTTCATCGTATGTTAGGCCTACCATTCCTGGGATCATCCGTGTGAATCTCCGCTGGACCCGCTCCAGTGCCAGTATGTCCTTCCTGAGGTATGGGGCCCAAAATTGCTCACAGTATTCTAAATGGGGCCTAACTAGTGCTTTATAAAGCCTCAGAAGTACATCCCTGCTTTTATATTCCAAGCCTCTTGAGATAAATGACAACATTACATTTGCTTTCTTAATTACGGACTCAACCTGCAAGTTTACCTTTAGAGAATCCTGGACTAGGACTCCCAAGTCCCTTTGCACTTTAGCATTATGAATTTTGTCACCGTTTAGAAAATAGTCCATGGCTCTATTCTTTTTTCCAAAGTGCAAGACCTCGCACTTGCCCACGTTGAATTTCATCAGCCACTTCTTGGACCATTCTCCTAAACTGTCTAAACCTTTCTGCAGCCTCCCCACCTCCTCAATACTACCTGCCCCTCCACCTATCTTTGTATCATCGGCAAACTTGGCCAGAATGCCCCCAGTCCCGTCATCTAGATCGTTAATATATAAAGAGAACAGCTGTGGCCCCAACACTGAACCCTGCGGGACACCACTTGTCACCGGTTGCCATTCCGAAAAAGAACCTTTTATCCCAGCTCTCTGCCTTCTGTCTGACAGCCAATCGTCAATCCATGTTAGTACCTTGCCTCGAATACCATGGGCCCTTATTTTACTCAGGAGTCTCCCGTGAGGCACCTTGTCAAAGGCCTTTTGGAAGTCAAGATAGATAACATCCATTGGCTCTCCTTGGTCTAACCTATTTGTTATCTCTTCAAAAAACTCTAACAGGTTTGTCAGGCACGACCTCCCCTTACTAAATCCATGCTGACTTGTCCTAATCCGACCCTGCACTAAATACCCTCGGATATTTAACTCTCAGTCGTGACCATCAGTTAACCATGTTTCAGTAATAGCCACTAATTCATAGTCATTCACGATGATTTGCGCCATCAACTCATTTACCTTATTCCGAATACTACGAGCATTCAGGTAAAGTACACTTATGTTGGCTTTTATACCTCTGAACTAAATGCATGATCTCCACATTCGCAGATGATACAAAGTTGGGTGAGAGAGTGAGCTGTGAGGAGGATGCAGAGATGATGCTGCGACGAGAGTTCGACAGGCTGAGTGAATTAGCAGCACGGTAGCATTGTGGATAGCACAATTGCTTCACAGCTCCAGGGTCCCAGGTTCGATTCCGGCTTGGGTCACTGTCTGTGTGGAGTCTGCACATCCTCCCCGTGTGTGCGTGGGTTTCCTCCGGGTGCTCCGGTTTCCTCCCACAGTCCAAAGCTGTGCAGGTTAGGTGGATTGGCCATGATAAATTGCCCTTAGTGTCCAAAACTGCCCTGAGTGTTGGGTGGGGTTACTGGGTTATGGGGATAGGGTGGAGGTGTTGACCTTGGGTAGGGTGCTCTTTCCAAGAGCCGATGCAGACTCGATGGGCCGAATGGCCTCCTTCTGCACTGTAAAGTCTATGATCTATGATGCATGACAGATGCAGTATAATGTGGATAAATGTGAGGTCATCCACTTCAGTAGCAAAAATAGGAAGGCAGATTATTATTTGAATTGGTGTAAATTGAGAGAGGCAGATACTCAGTGAGGTCTTGGTGTTCTTGCTCCTCAGTCACTGAAAGTAAGATAGAGTAGACAGGAAGAAATGTTTCCCCTTAGTGGGCAGATCAATGACCGGGGAGCATAAATTTCAGGTAAGGGGCAGAAAGTTTAGAGGCAAAACCTCTTACCCAGCACGGGAGAGTGGAACTCACTGCCTCACAGGATGGTGGAGGCAGTGACACGCATAACATTTAAGAAGTATTTAGATGTGTACTTGCGATGCCAAGGCAAACAAGGTCATGGGCCAAATCAGGGAACATGGTATTAGAATAGTTAGTTGGTTGTTTTTGAGCAGCACAGACACAATTGGCCAGAGGACGTTTTTGTGCTGTAGACCTCTATAACTCTAAGACTCTATGAGATGCTTGAAAATATAGGCCACAGTGTTCTTATTACAGATGGCCAGGATAGAGAGAGAGGGGCAGGGACAGAGTGAAGGAAATAGCAAGACAAGGGAGGGACACAGATACTGGGAGAGAAAAGAGCAAGACAGAGTATGATACACCGAGAGGGAAGAAGAGGCAGAAAGAAACTGAAACAGAGAGTGAGAGAGGCAGACAGATATACGTAAAGAACATGATTTCTGCAGTTCTAGGCAGTGGACAAAGCAGGGGAATGGCATGAGGTGAATTGCTCATTCAGAGAACCAGGCAGGATAGACTGAATGGTCTCCTTCTGTGCTGGAACATGTTTGTGAGTCTTCAATTCAGTAATTCTGTGATTCCCTCATTCTTTGCTTCCGAGCAGAATTGAGAACTTGCAGACTGGCTGGTTAATGCCACCATCTAGTGGAAGCAGCTGGTATTGACAGCCGGTGACTGAGTTCCTTAATCCCCAAATCCCTGTCTCAATCCCCATTACAATGACACCAGAGAGAGGATCAACAGCTCAACACCATACCAAAGCGGAGCATAGTCAATGTTTAAAAGCTCGGCACACATTCAAAATATATAACATCAATACAGGAATTAAAATTATAGCATTGCACAATATAAATAAAACAATGCTGCCGCAGCCCAGTGGGATATCGCAGAGACTAATCCTCATAAAGACCGGAGAAGTGGAGTATTACAGTAATCACAGGGAATAATCCTCATATAGACTGGGTAAATGGAGTATTAATAATAATAATAATAATCGTTTATTATCACAAGTCGGCTTGTGAGGCACTGAGTTTGCGCAGGAGATAGCACTGGGACTGTGGCGCTGAGTTTGCGCAGGAGATAGCACTGGGACTGTGGCGCTGAGTTTGCGCAGGAGATAGCACTGGGACTGTGCGCTGAGTTTGCGCAGGAGATAGCACTGGGACTGTGGCGCTGAGTTTGCGCAGTAGATAGCACTGGGACTGTGGAGCTGAGTTTGCGCAGGAGATAGCACTGGGACTGCAGCGCTGAGTTTGCGCAGGAGATAGCACTGGGACTGTGGAGCTGAGTTTGCGCTGGAGATAGCACTGGGACTGTGGAGCTGAGTTTGTGCAGGAGATAGCACTGGGACTGCGGCGCTGGGTTTGTGCAGGAGATAGCACTGGGACTGTGGAGCTGAGTTTGCGCAGGAGATAGCACTGGGACTGCGGCGCTGAGTTTGCGCAGGAGATAGCACTGGGACTGTGGAGCTGAGTTTGTGCAGGAGATAGCACTGGGACTGTGGAGCTGAGTTTGCGCAGGAGATAGCACTGGGACTGCGGCGCTGAGTTTGCGCAGGAGATAGCACTGGGACTGTGGAGCTGAGTTTGTGCAGGAGATAGCACTGGGACTGTGGAGCTGAGTTTGCGCAGGAGATAGCACTGGGACTGCGGCGCTGAGTTTGCGCAGGAGATAGCACTGGGACTGTGGAGCTGAGTTTGTGCAGGAGATAGCACTGGGACTGTGGAGCTGAGTTTGCGCAGGAGATAGCACTGGGACTGCAGCGCTGAGTTTGCGCAGGAGATAGCACTGGGACTGCGGCGCTGAGTTTGCACAGGAGATAGCACTGGGACTGTGGCGCTGAGTTTGCGCAGGAGATAGCACTGGGACTGTGCGCTGAGTTTGCGCAGGAGATAGCACTGGGACTGTGGAGCTGAGTTTGCGCAGGATATAGCATTGGGACTGCGGCGCTGAGTTTGTGCAGGAGATTGCACTGGGACTGCGGTGCTGAGTTTGCGCAGCAGATAGCACTGGGACTGTGGACCTGAGCTTGCGCAGGAGATAGCACTGGGACTGTGGCGCTGAGTTTGCGCAGCAGATAGCACTGGGACTGTGGAGCTGAGTTTGTGCAGGAGATAGCACTGGGACTGTGGCGCTGAGTTTGCGCAGCAGATAGCACTGGGACTGTGGCGCTGAGTTTGCGCAGCAGATAGCACTGGGACTGTGGAGCTGAGTTTGCGCAGGAGATAGCACTGGGACTGTGGAGCTGAGTTTGCGCAGGAGATAGCACTGGGACTGTGGAGCTGAGTTTGTGCAGGAGATAGCACTGGGACTGCGGCGCTGAGTTTGCGCAGGAGATAGCACTGGGACTGTGGAGCTGAGTTTGCGCAGGAGATAGCACTGGGACTGCGGCGCTGAGTTTGTGCAGGAGATAGCACTGGGACTGTGGAGCTGAGTTTGTGCAGGAGATAGCACTGGGACTGTGGCGCTGAGTTTGCACAGGAGATAGCACTGGGACTGCGGTGCTGAGTTTGCGCAGGAGATAGCACTGGGACTGTGGAGCTGAGTTTGTGCAGGAGATAGCACTGGGACTGCAGCGCTGAGTTTGTGCAGGAGATAGCACTGGGACTGTGGCGCTGAGTTTGCGCAGGAGATAGCACTGGGACTGTGGAGCTGAGTTTGCGCAGGAGATAGCACTGGGACTGCAGCGCTGAGTTTGCGCAGGAGATAGCACTGGGACTGCGGCGCTGAGTTTGCGCAGGAGATAGCACTGGGACTGTGGAGCTGAGTTTGCGCAGGAGATAGCACTGGGACTGTGGAGCTGAGTTTGTGCAGGAGATAGCACTGGGACTGTGGCGCTGAGTTTGTGCAGGAGATAGCACTGGGACTGTGGAGCTGAGTTTGCGCAGGAGATAGCACTGGGACTGTGGAGCTGAGTTTGTGCAGGAGATAGCACTGGGACTGTGGAGCTGAGTTTGCGCAGGAGATAGCACTGGGACTGTGGCGCTGAGTTTGCGCAGGAGATAGCACTGGGACTGTGGCGCTGAGTTTGTGCAGGAGATAGCACTGGGACTGTGGAGCTGAGTTTGTGCAGGATATAGCACTGGGACTGTGGAGCTGGATTTGCGCAGGAGATAGCACTGGGACTGTGGCGCTGAGTTTGTGCAGGATATAGCACTGGGACTGTGGAGCTGAGTTTGCGCAGGAGATAGCACTGGGACTGTGGAGCTGAGTTTGTGCAGGAGATAGCACTGGGACTGTGGCGCTGAGTTTGTGCAGGAGATAGCACTGGGACTGTGGAGCTGAGTTTGCGCAGGAGATAGCACTGGGACTGTGGAGCTGAGTTTGCGCAGGAGATAGCACTGGGACTGCGGCGCTGGATTTGCGCAGGAGATAGCACTGGGACTGTGGCTCTGAGTTTGCGCAGAGGTTCGCGAGCCTTGGTGAACTGGAGGAGAAGTTTGAGCTCCCCCCGGGTAATATGTTCAGGTACCTTCAGGTCAAGGCGTTTGCTAGGCGACAGGTGGAGGGGTTCCCTTTGTTGCCCCCGCGGGGGGGTAAGGGATAGGGTGCTTTCGGGGGTGTGGGTCGGGGATGGGAAGGTGTCTGACATCTACCAGGTGATGCAGGAGGTGGGGGAGGCGTCGGTAGAGGAGCTGAAGGCTAAGTGGGAGGTGGAGCTGGGTGAGCAGATTGAGGAGGGGACATGGGCGGACGCCCTGGAGAGGGTGAACTCCTCCTCTTCATGTGCGAGGCTTAGTCTCATCCAGTTCAAGGTGCTGCACCGGGCCCACATGTCCGGATCTAGGATGAATAGGTTCTTTGGGGGCGAAGACAGGTGCGTCAGGTGTTCGGGGAGCCCAGCGAACCATGCCCATATGTTCTGGGCATGCCCGGCACTGGAGGAATTCTGGCAGGGGGTGGCGAGGACGGTGTCAAGGGTGGCGGGATCCAGGGTCAAGCCAGGCTGGGGACTCGCGATCTTTGGGGTTGGGGTGGAGCCGGGAGTGCAGGAGGCGAAAGAGGCCGGTGCTTTGGCCTTTGCGTCCCTGGTAGCCCGGCGGAGGATCTTGCTGCAGTGGAAAGATGCGAGACCTCCGAGCATGGAGACCTGGATTAATGACATGGCGGGATTCATTCAGCTGGAGAGGGTCACATTCGCCCTGAGGGGGTCGGTGCAAGGGTTCTTTAGGAGGTGGCAGCCTTTCCTCGACTTTCTGGCTCAACGATAAGGGGCGCAATTCTCCACAAATCCGGCGTGCCGTGAAGGCTGGCGTGAAACTGGCCATGTTTCACGCCAGCCTCGGAGCTCCGTCCCGGGATCCCATTCTCCCTCCGGGCAGGGCTAGTATCGGGGCCGGGGGAATCACGGCGACGCGGAGTTAGCGAACGTCGCTAACTCCGCCCGCCAAGACTCACGGCGGCTGACGCGCACGATGACGTCAGCCGCGCATGCGCGGATGATGTCATCACGCAGACGCGTCAAACCCGCGCATGCGCGGGCCATCATGCCCCTCAGCCGCCCCACGGACTGATCCTGTGGGGCGGCGGAAGAACAAATAGTGCGCGGGTATCGGACCCGCTGCTCGCGATCGGTGCCCACCGATCGCAGGCCCATGCCGCCCTCGGCACGGCCGTGGTTGTCCGGGACGGGCAATATGCGGCCGTTTTCACGAACGCTGAAAGCAGGTGTGATCGCGGCCGTGAAAACGGCCGTACACTCCGCAGTATTCGGCCCATCGGCCTGCGGAGAATCGCTGTTCGCCGTAAAAAATGGCAAGCAGCGATTCGTGTCGGGGGGTGGCCGGAGTGGGTGGAGAATGGCAGGAGGCTGTTGAAAATTGTCGGGTAGGCCCTCCCACTATTCTCCGACCCGTCGTGGGCAGCGGAGAATCGCGCCCATGGTACTTGTTCAGCAGCAGCAGCAACCCGGGGGAGGGGGGAAAGGGGGGGGTGTTTAGGGGGACAGTGTTTAAGTTAATTTGCTTATTGTTAATACATTTTGTTGTTTGTTGGGGTTGGGGGGGGGTGAGGGGGTTTGTTATATGTGTTGTTACGGGTGCCGGGGGGTTTTTATTACTATTATTATTGTTATTGTTATTATTGTTTTGTTGATAAATATTTTTCAAAAAATTCCAATAAAAATTTTTTTTTTTTTTAAAAAGAGTTTGCGCAGGAGATAGCACTGGGACTGTGGAGCTGAGTTTGCGCAGGAGATAGCACTGGGACTGTGGCGCTGAGTTTGCGCAGGAGATAGCACTGGGACTGTGGAGCTGAGTTTGCGCAGGAGATAGCACTGGGACTGTGGAGCTGAGTTTGCGCAGGAGATAGCACTGGGACTGTGGAGCTGAGTTTCTGCAGGAGATAGCACTGGGACTGTGGAGCTGAGTTTGCGCAGGAGATAGCACTGGGACTGTGGAGCTGAGTTTGCGCAGGAGATAGCACTGGGACTGTGGAGCTGAGTTTGCGCAGGAGATAGCACTGGGACTGCAGCACTGAGTTTGCGCAGGAGATAGCACTGGGACTGCAGCACTGAGTTTGCGCAGGAGATAGCACTGGGACTGTGGAGCTGAGTTTGCGCAGGAGATAGCACTGGGACTGCAGCACTGAGTTTGCGCAGGAGATAGCACTGGGACTGTGGCTCTGAGTTTGCGCAGGAGATAGCACTGGGACTGTGGAGCTGAGTTTGCGCAGGAGATAGCACTGGGACTGCAGCGCTGAGTTTCTGCAGGATATAGCACTGGGACTGTGGCGCTGAGTTTGCGCAGTAGATAGCACTGGGACTGTGGCGCTGAGTTTGCGCAGTAGATAGCACTGGGACTGTGGCGCTGTGTTTGCGCAGGAGATAGCACTGGGACTGTGGAGCTGAGTTTGTGCAGGAGATAGCACTGGGACTGTGGAGCTGAGTTTGCGCAGGATATAGCACTGGGACTGTGGAGCTGAGTTTGTGCAGGAGATAGCACTGGGACTGTGGAGCTGAGTTTGCGCAGGAGATAGCACTGGGACTGTGGAGCTGAGTTTGCGCAGGAGATAGCACTGGGACTGTGGCGCTGAGTTTGCGCAGTAGATAGCACTGGGACTGTGGAGCTGAGTTTGCGCAGGAGATAGCACTGGGACTGTGGCGTTGAGTTTGCGCAGGAGATAGCACTGGGACTGTGGAGCTGAGTTTGCGCAGGAGATAGCACTGGGACTGTGGCGCTGAGTTTGCGCAGGAGATAGCACTGGGACTGTGGAGCTGAGTTTGCGCAGTAGATAGCACTGGGACTATGGAGCTGAGTTTGCGCAGGAGATAGCACTGGGACTGTGGCGCTGGGTTTGCGCAGGAGATAGCACTGGGACTGCGGCGCTGAGTTTGCGCAGTAGATAGCACTGGGACTCTGGAGCTGAGTTTGCGCAGGAGATAGCACTGGGATTGTGGCGCTGAGTTTTCACAGGAGATAGCACTGGGACTGCAGCGCTGAGTTTGCGCAGGAGATAGCACTGGGACTGTGGCGCTGAGTTTGCGCAGGAGATAGCACTGGGACTGTGGAGCTGAGTTTACGCGGGAGATAGCACTGGGACTGCGGTGCTGAGTTTGCGCAGTAGATAGCACTGGGACTGTGGAGCTGAGTTTGCGCAGGAGATAGCACTGGGGCTGTGGCGCTGAGTTTGCGCAGGAGATAGCACTGGGACTGTGGCGCTGAGTTTGTGCAGGAGATAGCACTGGGACTGTGGAGCTGAGTTTGCGCGGGAGATAGCACTGGGACTGTGGCGCTGAGTTTGTGCAGTAGATAGCACTGGGACTGTGGAGCTGAGTTTGTGCAGGAGATAGCACTGGGACTGTGGCGCTGAGTTTGCGCAGTAGATAGCACTGGGACTGTGGCTCTGAGTTTGCGCAGGATATAGCACTGGGACTGTGGAGCTGAGTTTGCGCAGGAGATAGCACTGGGACTGTGGCGCTGAGTTTGCGCAGGAGATAGCACTGGGACTGCAGCGCTGAGTTTCTGCAGGAGATAGCACTGGGACTGCAGCGCTGAGTTTCTGCAGGAGATAGCACTGGGACTGCAGCGCTGAGTTTCTGCAGGAGATAGCACTGGGACTGTGGCTCTGAGTTTGCGCAGGAGATAACACTGGGACTGTGGCGCTGTGTTTGCGCAGGAGATAGCACTGGGACTGTGGAGCTGAGTTTGCGCAGGAGATAGCACTGGGACTGTGGAGCTGAGTTTGCGCAGGAGATAGCACTGGGACTGCAGCGCTGAGTTTGTGCAGGAGATAGCACTGGGACTGTGGAGCTGAGTTTGCGCAGGAGATAGCACTGGGACTGCAGCGCTGAGTTTGCGCAGGAGATAGCACTGGGACTGTGGCGCTGAGTTTGCGCAGGAGATAGCACTGGGGCTGTGGCGCTGTGTTTGCGCAGTAGATAGCACTGGGACTGTGGCGCTGAGTTTGTGCAGGAGATAGCACTGGGACTGTGGCGCTGAGTTTGCGCAGGAGATAGCACTGGGACTGTGGCGCTGGTTTGCGCAGTAGATAGCACTGGGACTGTGGAGCTGAGTTTGCGCAGGAGATAGCACTGGGACTGTGGAGCTGAGTTTGCGCAGGAGATAGCACTGGGACTGTGGCGCTGAGTTTGCGCAGGAGATAGCACTGGGACTGTGGAGCTGAGTTTGCACAGGAGATAGCACTGGGACTGTGGAGCTGAGTTTGCGCAGTAGATAGCACTGGGACTGTGGAGTTGAGTTTGCGCAGGAGATAGCACTGGGACTGTGGAGCTGAGTTTGCACAGGAGGTAGCACTGGGACTGTGGAGCTGAGTTTGCGCAGGAGATAGCACTGGGATTGTGGCGCTGGGTTTGCGCAGGAGATAGCACTGGGACTGTGGCGCTGGGTTTGCGCAGGAGATAGCACTAGGACTGCGGCGCTGGGTTTGCGCAGTAGATAGCACTGGGACTGTGGAGCTGAGTTTGCGCAGGAGATAGCACTGGGATTGTGGCGCTGAGTTTTCGCAGGAGATAGCACTGGGACTGTGGAGCTGAGTTTGCGCAGGAGATAGCACTGGGACTGTGGAGCTGAGTTTACGCAGGAGATAGCACTGGGACTGTGGAGCTGAGTTTGCGCAGTAGATAGCACTGGGACTGTGGAGCTGAGTTTGCGCAGGAGATAGCACTGGGACTGTGGCGCTGAGTTTGCGCAGTAGATAGCACTGGGACTGTGGCGCTGAGTTTGCGCAGGAGATAGCACTGGGACTGTGGAGCTGAGTTTGCGCAGTAGATAGCACTGGGACTGTGGAGCTGAGTTTGCGCAGGAGATAGCACTGGGACTGTGGCGCTGAGTTTGCGCAGTAGATAGCACTGGGACTGTGGAGCTGAGTTTGCGCAGGAGATAGCACTGGGACTGTGGCGCTGAGTTTGCGCAGTAGATAGCACTGGGACTGTGGAGCTGAGTTTGCGCAGGAGATAGCACTGGGACTGCAGCGCTGAGTTTGTGCAGGAGATAGCACTGGGACTGTGGCGCTGGGTTTGCGCAGGAGATAGCACTGGGACTGCAGCGCTGTGTTTGCGCAGTAGATAGCACTGGGACTGCAGCGCTGAGTTTGTGCAGGAGGTAGCACTGGGACTGTGGCGCTGAGTTTGCACAGGAGATAGCACTGGGGCTGTGGCGCTGTGTTTGCGCAGGAGATAGCACTGGGACTGTGGAGCTGAGTTTGCGCAGGAGATAGCACTGGGACTGTGGAGCTGAGTTTGCGCAGGAGATAGCACTGGGACTGTGGAGTTGAGTTTGCGCAGGAGATAGCACTGGGACTGTGGAGCTGAGTTTGCACAGGATATAGCACTGGGACTGCAGCGCTGAGTTTGCACAGGAGGTAGCACTGGGACTGTGGAGCTGAGTTTGCGCAGGAGATAGCACTGGGATTGTGGCGCTGGGTTTGCGCAGGAGATAGCACTGGGACTGTGGCGCTGAGTTTGCGCAGTAGATAGCACTGGGACTGTGGAGCTGAGTTTGCGCAGGAGATAGCACTGGGACTGTGGCGCTGAGTTTGCGCAGGAGATAGCACTGGGACTGTGGAGCTGAGTTTGCGCAGGAGATAGCACTGGGACTGTGGCGCTGAGTTTGCGCAGGAGATAGCACTGGGACTGTGGCGCTGAGTTTGCGCAGGAGATAGCACTGGGACTGTGGAGCTGAGTTTGCGCAGGAGATAGCACTGGGACTGTGGAGCTGAGTTTGCGCAGGAGATAGCACTGGGACTGTGGAGCTGAGTTTGCGCAGGAGATAGCACTGGGACTGTGGCGCTGAGTTTGCGCAGGAGATAGCACTGGGACTGTGGCGCTGAGTTTGCGCAGGAGATAGCACTGGGACTGTGGAGCTGAGTTTGCGCAGGAGATAGCACTGGGACTGTGGCGCTGAGTTTGCGCAGGAGATAGCACTGGGACTGTGGAGCTGAGTTTGCGCAGGAGATAGCACTGGGACTGTGGAGCTGAGTTTGCGCAGGAGATAGCACTGGGACTGTGGAGCTGAGTTTGCGCAGGAGATAGCACTGGGACTGTGGCGCTGAGTTTGCGCAGGAGATAGCACTGGGACTGTGGAGCTGAGTTTGCGCAGGAGATAGCACTGGGACTGTGGCGCTGAGTTTGCGCAGGAGATAGCACTGGGACTGTGGCGCTGAGTTTGCGCAGGAGATAGCACTGGGACTGTGGAGCTGAGTTTGCGCAGGAGATAGCACTGGGACTGTGGAGCTGAGTTTGCGCAGGAGATAGCACTGGGACTGTGGAGCTGAGTTTGCGCAGGAGATAGCACTGGGACTGTGGAGCTGAGTTTGCGCAGGAGATAGCACTGGGACTGTGGAGCTGAGTTTGCGCAGGAGATAGCACTGGGACTGTGGAGCTGAGTTTGCGCAGGAGATAGCACTGGGACTGTGGAGCTGAGTTTCTGCAGGAGATAGCACTGGGACTGTGGCGCTGAGTTTGCGCAGGAGATAGCACTGGGACTGTGGCGCTGAGTTTGCGCAGGAGATAGCACTGGGACTGTGGAGCTGAGTTTGCGCAGGATATAGCACTGGGACTGTGGAGCTGAGTTTGCGCAGGAGATAGCACTGGGACTGTGGAGCTGAGTTTGCGCAGGAGATAGCACTGGGACTGTGGCGCTGAGTTTGCGCAGGAGATAGCACTGGGACTGTGGCGCTGAGTTTGCGCAGTAGATAGCACTGGGACTGTGGAGCTGAGTTTGCGCAGGAGATAGCACTGGGACTGTGGAGCTGAGTTTGCGCAGGAGATAGCACTGGGACTGTGGAGCTGAGTTTGCGCAGGAGATAGCACTGGGACTGTGGAGCTGAGTTTGCGCAGGAGATAGCACTGGGACTGTGGAGCTGAGTTTGTGCAGGAGATAGCACTGGGACTGTGGAGCTGAGTTTGCGCAGGAGATAGCACTGGGACTGTGGAGCTGAGTTTGCGCAGGAGATAGCACTGGGACTGTGGCGCTGAGTTTGCGCAGGAGATAGCACTGGGACTGTGGAGCTGAGTTTGCGCAGGAGATAGCACTGGGACTGTGGAGCTGAGTTTGCGCAGGAGATAGCACTGGGACTGTGGCGCTGAGTTTGCGCAGTAGATAGCACTGGGACTGTGGAGCTGAGTTTGCGCAGGAGATAGCACTGGGACTGTGGCGCTGAGTTTGCGCAGGAGATAGCACTGGGACTGTGGAGCTGAGTTTGCGCAGGAGATAGCACTGGGACTGTGGAGCTGAGTTTGCGCAGGAGATAGCACTGGGACTGTGGCGCTGAGTTTGCGCAGGAGATAGCACTGGGACTGTGGCGCTGAGTTTGCGCAGGAGATAGCACTGGGACTGTGGCGCTGAGTTTGCGCAGGAGATAGCACTGGGACTGTGGAGCTGAGTTTGCGCAGGAGATAGCACTGGGACTGTGGCGCTGAGTTTGCGCAGGAGATAGCACTGGGACTGTGGAGCTGAGTTTGCGCAGGAGATAGCACTGGGACTGTGGAGCTGAGTTTGCGCAGGAGATAGCACTGGGACTGTGGCGCTGAGTTTGCGCAGGAGATAGCACTGGGACTGTGGAGCTGAGTTTGCGCAGGAGATAGCACTGGGACTGTGGAGCTGAGTTTGCGCAGGAGATAGCACTGGGACTGTGGAGCTGAGTTTGCGCAGGAGATAGCACTGGGACTGTGGAGCTGAGTTTGCGCAGGAGATAGCACTGGGACTGTGGCGCTGAGTTTGCGCAGGAGATAGCACTGGGACTGTGGAGCTGAGTTTGCGCAGGAGATAGCACTGGGACTGTGGAGCTGAGTTTGCGCAGGAGATAGCACTGGGACTGTGGCGCTGAGTTTGCGCAGGAGATAGCACTGGGACTGTGGAGCTGAGTTTGCGCAGGAGATAGCACTGGGACTGTGGAGCTGAGTTTGCGCAGGAGATAGCACTGGGACTGTGGAGCTGAGTTTGCGCAGGAGATAGCACTGGGACTGTGGAGCTGAGTTTGCGCAGGAGATAGCACTGGGACTGTGGAGCTGAGTTTGCGCAGGAGATAGCACTGGGACTGTGGAGCTGAGTTTGCGCAGGAGATAGCACTGGGACTGTGGAGCTGAGTTTGCGCAGGAGATAGCACTGGGACTGTGGCGCTGAGTTTGCGCAGGAGATAGCACTGGGACTGTGGAGCTGAGTTTGCGCAGGAGATAGCACTGGGACTGTGGAGCTGAGTTTACGCGGGAGATAGCACTGGGACTGTGGAGCTGAGTTTGCGCAGGAGATAGCACTGGGACTGTGGCGCTGAGTTTGCGCAGGAGATAGCACTGGGACTGTGGCGCTGAGTTTGCGCAGGAGATAGCACTGGGACTGTGGAGCTGAGTTTGCGCAGGAGATAGCACTGGGACTGTGGCGCTGAGTTTGCGCAGGAGATAGCACTGGGACTGTGGAGCTGAGTTTGCGCAGGAGATAGCACTGGGACTGTGGAGCTGAGTTTGCGCAGGAGATAGCACTGGGACTGTGGAGCTGAGTTTACGCGGGAGATAGCACTGGGACTGTGGAGCTGAGTTTACGCGGGAGATAGCACTGGGACTGTGGAGCTGAGTTTGCGCAGGAGATAGCACTGGGACTGTGGAGCTGAGTTTACGCGGGAGATAGCACTGGGACTGTGGAGCTGAGTTTGCGCAGGAGATAGCACTGGGACTGTGGAGCTGAGTTTACGCGGGAGATAGCACTGGGACTGTGGAGCTGAGTTTGTGCAGGAGATAGCACTGGGACTGTGGAGCTGAGTTTGCGCAGGAGATAGCACTGGGACTGTGGCGCTGAGTTTGCGCAGGAGATAGCACTGGGACTGTGGCGCTGAGTTTGCGCAGGAGATAGCACTGGGACTGTGGAGCTGAGTTTCTGCAGGAGATAGCACTGGGACTGCAGCGCTGAGTTTGCACGTTCTCCCCGTGTCTCACCCCCACAACCCAAAGATGTGCAGTGTAGGTGGATTGGCCATTCTAAATTGCCCTTAGTATCCTAAAAAATGTTGGTAGCCGTGATGTGGAGATGCCGGCGTTGGACTGGGGTGAGCACAGTAAGAAGTCTGACAACACCAGGTTAAAGTCCAACAGGTTTGTTTCAGACACTAGCTTTCGGAGCACTGCTCCTTCCTCAGGTGAATGAAGAGGTATGTTCCAGAAACATATCCTATTCATGTATTTGTCAAGATGCCCCTTAAACGTCACTATCGTCACTGCTTCCACCACCTCCTCCGGTAGCGAGTTCCAGGCACCCACTACCCTCTGTGTAAAACACTTGCCTCGTACATCTCCTCTAAACCTTGCCCGTCGCACCTTAAACATATGCCCCCTAGTAATTGACCCCTCTACCCTGAGAAAAAGCCTCTTACTATCCACTCTGTCTATGCCCCTCATAATTTTGTAGACCTCTATCAGGTCGCCCCTCAACCTCCGTCGTTCCAGTGAGAACAAACCGAGTTTATTCAACCTGCTCCTCATAGCTAATGCCCTCCATACGAGGCAACATCCTGGTTAATCTCTTCTGTACCCTCTCGAAAGCCTCCACATCCTTCTGGTAGTGTGGCAACCAGAGTTGAACACTATACTCCAAGTATAATGGCCTAACTAAGGTTCGATACAGCTGCAACATGATTTGCCAATTTTTACACTCAATGCCCCGGCCAATGAAGACAATTATTCCGAATGCCTTCTTGATTACCTTCTCCAACTGTGTTGCCCCTTTCAGTGACCTGTGGACCTGTACACCTAGATCTCTCTGACTGTCAATACTCTTGAGCGTTCTACCATTGACTGTATATTTCCTACATGCATTAGCCCTTCCAAAATGCATTCCCTCACATTTGTCTGGATTGAACTGCATCTGCCATTTCTCCACCCAAGTCTCTAAACGATCTAAATCCTGCTGAATCCTCTGACAGTCCTCATTGCTATCCGCAATTCAACCAACCTTTGTGTCGTCTGCAAACTTGCTTATCAGACCAGATACATTTTCCTCCAAATCATTTAAATGTACTGTGATATTGTATAATTATACATTTAGAAACTGAGAATGGTGTCATACACAGTATGATAGTGTAATTATCACAATTGGTGTGATATTGTGTAATTATACACTGAGACACCATTCCCCATCACACACAGTGTGATATTGTGTAATTATACACTGGGACACCATTCCCCATGACACACAGTGTGATATTGTGTAATTATACACTGAGACACCATTCCCCATCACACACAGTGTGATATTGTGTAATTATACACTGAGACACCATTCCCCATCACACACAGTGATATTGTGTAATTATACACTGAGACACCATTCCCCATCACACACAGTGTGATATTGTGTAATTATACACTGAGACACCATCCCCATCACACACAGTGTGATATTGTGTAATTATACACTGAGACACCATTCCCCATCACACACAGTGTGAAATTGTGTAATTATACACTGAGACACCATTCCCCATCACAAAGTGATATTGTGTAATTATACACTGAGACACCATTCCCCGTCACACACAGTGTGATATTGTGTAATTATACACTGAGACACCATTCCCCGTCACACACGGTGTGATATTGTGTAATTATACACTGGGACACCATTCCCCATCACACACAGTGATATTGTGCAATTATACACTGAGACACCATTCCCCGTCACACAGTGTGATATTGTGTAATTATACACTGAGACACCATTCCCCGTCACACAGTGTGATATTGTGTAATTATACACTGAGACACCATTCCCCGTCACACAGTGTGATATTGTGTAATTATACACTGAGACACCATTCCCCATCTCACACAGTGATATTGTGCAATTATACACTGAGACACCATTCCCCGTCACACACGGTGTGATATTGTGTAATTATACACTGAGACACCATTCCCCGTCACACACGGTGTGATATTGTGTAATAATACACTGAGACACCATTCCCCGTCACACACAGTGTGATATTGTGTAATTATACACTGAGACACCATTCCCCATCACACACAGTGATATTGTGTAATTATACCCTGAGACACCATTCCCCGTCACACACAGTGTGATATTGTGTAATTATACACTGAGACACCATTCCCCGTCACACACGGTGTGATATTGTGTAATTATACACTGAGACACCATTCCCCATCACACACAGTGATATTGTGTAATTATACACTGAGGCACCATTCCCCGTCACACACAGTGTGATATTGTGTAATTATACACTGAGACACCATTCCCCGTCACACACAGTGTGATATTGTGTAATTATACACTGAGACACCATTCCCCATCACACACAGTGATATTGTGTAATTATACACTGAGGCACCATTCCCCGTCACACACAGTGTGATATTGTGTAATTATACACTGAGGCACCATTCCCCGTCACACACAGTGTGATATTGTGTAATTATACACTGAGACACCATTCCCCATCACACACAGTGATATTGTGTAATTATACACTGGGACACCATTCCCCATCACACACAGTGTGATATTGTGTAATTATACACTGGGGCACCATTCCCCGTCTCACACAGTGTGATATTGTGTAATTATACACTGAGACACCATTCCCCGTCTCACACGGTGATATTGTGTAATTATACACTGAGACACCATACCCCATCACACACAGTGATATTGTGTAATTATACACTGAGACACCATTCCCCATCACACACAGTGATATTGTGTAATTATACACTGAGACACCATTCCCCATCACACAGTGTGATATTGTGTAATTATACACTGAGACACCATTCCCCATCACACAGTGATATTGTGTAATTATACACTGAGACACCATTCCCCTTCACACACAGTGTGATATTGTGTAATTATACACTGAGACACCATTCCCCATCACACAGTGTGATATTGTGTAATTATACACTGGGACACCATTCCCCGTCACACAGTGTGATATTGTGTAATTATACACTGGGACACCATTCCCCGTCACACAGTGATATTGTGTAATTATACACTGAGACACCATTCCCCGTCACACACAGTGTGATATTGTGTAATTATACACTGAGACACCATTCCCCGTCACACACGGTGTGATATTGTGTAATTATACACTGAGACACCATTCCCCA
Source organism: Scyliorhinus canicula (assembly GCF_902713615.1). Classification (NCBI taxonomy): domain Eukaryota; kingdom Metazoa; phylum Chordata; class Chondrichthyes; order Carcharhiniformes; family Scyliorhinidae; genus Scyliorhinus; species Scyliorhinus canicula. The sequence continues at coordinate 94,436,017 of NC_052156.1, forward strand.
TCACACACAGTGATATTGTGTAATTATACACTGAGGCACCATTCCCCGTCACACACAGTGTGATATTGTGTAATTATACACTGAGACACCATTCCCCGTCACACACAGTGTGATATTGTGTAATTATACACTGAGACACCATTCCCCATCACACAGTGATATTGTGTAATTATACACTGAGACACCATTCCCCGTCACACAGTGTGATATTGTGTAATTATACACTGAGGCACCATTCCCCGTCACACACAGTGTGATATTGTGTAATTATACACTGAGACACCATTCCCCATCACACACAGTGATATTGTGTAATTATACACTGAGACACCATACCCCATCACACACAGTGATATTGTGTAATTATACACTGAGACACCATTCCCCATCACACAGTGATATTGAGTAATTATACACTGAGACACCATTCCCCGTCACACAGTGTGATATTGTGTAATTATACACTGAGACACCATTCCCCGTCACACACAGTGTGATATTGTGTAATTATACACTGAGACACCATTCCCCGTCACACAGTGTGATATTGTGTAATTATACACTGAGACACCATTCCCCGTCACACAGTGTGATATTGTGTAATTATACACTGAGACACCATTCCCCGTCACACAGTGATATTGTGTAATTATACACTGAGCCACCATTCCCCGTCACAGACAGTGATATTGTGTAATTATACACTGAGACACCATTCCCCGTCACACACAGTGATATTGTGTAATTATACACTGAGACACCATTCCCCGTCACACAGTGTGATATTGTGTAATTATACACTGAGACACCATTCCCCATCACACAGTGATATTGTGTAATTATACACTGAGACACCATTCACCGTCACACAGTGTGATATTGTGTAATTATACACTGAGACACCATTCCCCATCACACACAGTGATATTGTGTAATTATACACTGAGACACCATTCCCCGTCACACAGTGATATTGTGTAATTATACACTGAGACACCATTCCCCGTCACACACAGTGTGATATTGTGTAATTATACACTGAGACACCATTCCCCGTCACACACAGTGTGATATTGTGTAATTATACACTGAGACACCATTCCCCATCACACACAGTGTGATATTGTGTAATTATACACTGAGGACACCATTCCCCGTCACACACAGTGTGATATTGTGTAATTATACACTGAGACACCATTCCCCGTCACACACAGTGTGATATTGTGTAATTATACACTGAGACACCATTCCCCATCACACACAGTGTGATATTGTGTAATTATACACTGAGACACCATTCCCCGTCACACAGTGTGATATTGTGTAATTATACACTGAGACACCATTCCCCGTCACACACAGTGTGATATTGTGTAATTATACACTGAGACACCATTCCCATCACACACAGTGTGATATTGTGTAATTATACACTGAGACACCATTCCCCGTCACACACAGTGATATTGTGTAATTATACACTGAGACACCATTCCCCGTCACACACAGTGTGATATTGTGTAATTATACACTGAGACACCATTCCCCGTCACACAGTGTGATATTGTGTAATTATACACTGAGACACCATTCCCCGTCACACATAGTGATATTGTGTAATTGTACACTGAGACACCATTCCCCATCACACAGTGTGATATTGTGTAATTATACACTGAGACACCATTCCCCGTCACACAGAGTGTGATATTGTGTAATTATACACTGGGACACCATTCCCCGTCACACAGTGTGATATTGTGTAATTATACACTGAGACACCATTCCCCGTCACACAGTGTGATATTGTGTAATTATACACTGAGACACCATTCCCCATCACACAGTGTGATATTGTGTAATTATACACTGAGACACCATTCCCCGTCACACAGTGTGATATTGTGTAATTATACACTGAGACACCATTCCCCATCACACAGTGTGATATTGTGTAATTATACACTGAGACACCATTCCCCATCACACACAGTGTGATATTGTGTAATTATACACTGAGACACCATTCCCCGTCACACACAGTGTGATATTGTGTAATTATACACTGAGACACCATTCCCCATCACACACAGTGATATTGTGTAATTATACACTGAGACACCATTCCCCGTCACACAGTGTGATATTGTGTAATTATACACTGAGACACCATTCCCCGTCACACACAGTGTGATATTGTGTAATTATACACTGAGACACCATTCCCCGTCTCACACAGTGTGATATTGTGTAATTATACACTGAGACACCATTCCCCATCACACACAGTGATATTGTGTAATTATACACTGAGACACCATTCCCCAGTCCACACAGTGTGATATTGTGTAATTATACACTGAGACACCATTCCCCCGTCACACAGTGTGATATTGTGTAATTATACACTGAGACACCATTCCCAATCACACAGTGATATTGTGTAATTATACACTGAGACACCATTCCCCGTCACACACAGTGTGATATTGTGTAATTATACACTGAGACACCATTCCCCATCACACAGTGTGATATTGTGTAATTATACACTGGGACACCATTCCCCGTCACACAGTGTGATATTGTGTAATTATACACTGAGACACCATTCCCCGTCACACAGTGATATTGTGTAATTATACACTGAGACACCATTCCCCGTCACACACAGTGTGATATTGTGTAATTATACACTGAGACACCATTCCCCGTCACACACGGTGTGATATTGTGTAATTATACACTGAGACACCATTCCCCATCACACACAGTGATATTGTGTAATTATACACTGAGGCACCATTCCCCGTCACACACAGTGTGATATTGTGTAATTATACACTGAGACACCATTCCCCGTTACACACAGTGTGATATTGTGTAATTATACACTGAGACACCATTCCCCATCACACACAGTGATATTGTGTAATTATACACTGAGACACCATTCCCCGTCACACACAGTGTGATATTGTGTAATTATACACTGAGACACCATTCCCCGTCACACACAGTGTGATATTGTGTAATTATACACTGAGACACCATTCCCCATCACACACAGTGATATTGTGTAATTATACACTGAGACACCATACCCCATCACACACAGTGATATTGTGTAATTATACACTGAGACACCATTCCCCATCACACACAGTGTGATATTGTGTAATTATACACTGAGACACCATTCCCCGTCACACACAGTGTGATATTGTGTAATTATACACTGAGACACCATTCCCCATCACACACAGTGTGATATTGTGTAATTATACACTGAGACACCATTCCCCGTCACACAGTGTGATATTGTGTAATTATACACTGAGACACCATTCCCCATCACACAGTGTGATATTGTGTAATTATACACTGAGGACACCATTCCCCGTCACACAGTGTGATATTGTGTAATTATACACTGAGACACCATTCCCCGTCACACAGTGTGATATTGTGTAATTATACACTGAGACACCATTCCCCGTCACACATGTGATATTGTGTAATTATACACTGAGACACCATTCCCGTCACACACAGTGATATTGTGTAATTATACACTGAGACACCATTCCCCGTCACACAGGTGATATTGTGTAATTATATACTGAGACACCATTCCCCGTCACACAGTGTGTGATATTGGTAATATACACTGAACACCATTTCCCCGTCACCACAGGTGATATTGTGTAATTATACACTGAGACACCATTCCCCATCACACACGTGTGATATTGTGTAATTATACACTGAGACCCCATTCCCCGTCACCACAGTGTGATATTGTGTAATTATACACTGATGACCTGAGACACCATTCCCCGTCACACAGTGTGATATTGTGTAATTATACACTGAGGACACCATTCCCCGTCCACACAGTGTGATATTGTGTAATTATACACTGAGACACCATTCCCCGTCACACAGTGTGATATTGTGTAATTATACACTGAGACACCATTCCCCATCACACACAGTGTGATATTGTGTAATTATACACTGAGACACCATTCCCCATCACACAGTGTGATATTGTGTAATTATACACTGAGACACCATTCCCCAGTCACACACAGTGTGATATTGTGTAATTATACACTGAGACACCATTCCCCGTCACACACAGTGTGATATTGTGTAATTATACACTGAGACACCATTCCCCGTCACACACAGTGTGATATTGTGTAATTATACACTGAGACACCATTCCCCGTCCACACAGTGGATATTGTGTAATTATACACTGAGACACCATTCCCCGTCCACACAGTGTGATATTGTGTAATTATACACTGAGACACCATTCCCCATCACACACAGTGTGATATTGTGTAATTATACACTGAGACACCATTCCCCGTCTCACACAGTGTGATATTGTGTAATTATACACTGAGACACCATTCCCCATCACACAGTGTGATATTGTGTAATTATACACTGAGACACCATTCCCCATCACACACGGTGTGATATTGTGTAATTATACACTGAGACACCATTCCCCGTCACACACAGTGTGATATTGTGTAATTATACACTGAGACACCATTCCCCATCACACACAGTGTGATATTGTGTAATTATACACTGAGACACCATTCCCCGTCACACACAGTGTGATATTGTGTAATTATACACTGAGACACCATTCCCCGTCACACACAGTGTGATATTGTGTAATTATACACTGAGACACCATTCCCCATCACACACAGTGTGATATTGTGTAATTATACACTGAGACACCATTCCCCATCACACACAGTGTGATATTGTGTAATTATACACTGAGACACCATTCCCCGTCTCACACAGTGTGATATTGTGTAATTATACACTGAGGCACCATTCCCCATCACACACAGTGTGATATTGTGTAATTATACACTGAGACACCATTCCCCATCACACACGGTGTGATATTGTGTAATTATACACTGAGACACCATTCCCCGTCTCACACGGTGATATTGTGTAATTATACACTGAGACACCATTCCCCGTCTCACACAGTGTGATATTGTGTAATTATACACTGAGACACCATTCCCCGTCACACACAGTGTGATATTGTGTAATTATACACTGAGACACCATTCCCCGTCACACAGTGATATTGTGTAATTATACACTGAGACACCATTCCCCGTCACACATAGTGATATTGTGTAATTATACACTGAGACACCATTCCCCGTCACACACGGTGTGATATTGTGTAATTATACACTGAGACACCATTCCCCGTCACACACAGTGTGATATTGTGTAATTATACACTGAGACACCATTCCCCATCACACAGTGTGATATTGTGTAATTATACACTGAGACACCATTCCCCGTCACACAGTGATATTGTGTAATTATACACTGGGACACCATTCCCCGTCACACACAGTGTGATATTGTGTAATTATACACTGAGACACCATTCCCCGTCACACAGTGTGATATTCTGTAATTATACACTGAGACACCATTCCGCGTCACACAGTGTGATATTGTGTAATTATACACAGACCATTCCCGTCGCACACAGTGTGATATTGTGTAATTATACACTGAGGCACCATTCCCCATCACACACAGTGTGATATTGTGTAAGTATACACTGAGACACCATTCCCCATCACACACAGTGTGATATTGTGTAATTATACACTGAGACACCATTCCCCATCACACACAGTGTGATATTGTGTAATTATACACTGAGACACCATTCCCCATCACACACAGTGTGATATTGTGTAATTATACACTGAGACACCATTCCCCATCACACACAGTGTGATATTGTGTAATTATACACTGAGACACCATTCCCCGTCTCACACAGTGTGATATTGTGTAATTATACACTGAGACACCATTCCCCATCACACACAGTGTGATATTGTGTAATTATACACTGAGACACCATTCCCCATCACACAGTGATATTGTGTAATTATACACTGAGACACCATTCCCCGTCACACACAGTGTGATATTGTGTAATTATACACTGAGACACCATTCCCCATCACACACAGTGTGATATTGTGTAATTATACACTGAGACACCATTCCCCGTCACACACAGTGTGATATTGTGTAATTATACACTGAGACACCATTCCCCATCACACAGTGTGATATTGTGTAATTATACACTGAGACACCATTCCCCATCACACACAGTGTGATATTGTGTAATTATACACTGAGACACCATTCCCCATCACACACAGTGTGATATTGTGTAATTATACACTGAGACACCATTCCCCGTCTCACACAGTGTGATATTGTGTAATTATACACTGAGACACCATTCCCCATCACACACAGTGTGATATTGTGTAATTATACACTGAGACACCATTCCCCATCACACACAGTGTGATATTGTGTAATTATACACTGAGACACCATTCCCCGTCACACAGTGTGATATTGTGTAATTATACACTGAGACACCATTCCCCGTCACACAGTGTGATATTGTGTAATTATACACTGAGACACCATTCCCCGTCTCACACAGTGTGATATTGTGTAATTATACACTGAGACACCATTCCCCGTCTCACACAGTGATATTGTGTAATTATACACTGAGACACCATTCCCCGTCTCACACAGTGTGATATTGTGTAATTATACACTGAGACACCATTCCCCATCACACACAGTGTGATATTGTGTAATTATACACTGAGACACCATTCCCCGTCTCACACAGTGTGATATTGTGTAATTATACACTGAGACACCATTCCCCGTCACACAGTGTGATATTGTGTAATTATACACTGAGACACCATTCCCCATCACACAGTGTGATATTGTGTAATTATACACTGAGACACCATTCCCCGTCACACACAGTGTGATATTGTGTAATTATACACTGAGACACCATTCCCCGTCACACACAGTGTGATATTGTGTAATTATACACTGAGACACCATTCCCCGTCACACACAGTGTGATATTGTGTAATTATACACTGAGACACCATTCCCCGTCACACAGTGTGATATTGTGTAATTATACACTGAGACACCATTCCCCATCACACACAGTGATATTGTGTAATTATACACTGAGACACCATTCCCCATCACACACAGTGTGATATTGTGTAATTATACACTGAGACACCATTCCCCGTCACACAGTGTGATATTGTGTAATTATACACTGAGACACCATTCCCCATCACACAGTGTGATATTGTGTAATTATACACTGAGACACCATTCCCCATCACACACAGTGTGATATTGTGTAATTATACACTGGGTCACCATTCCCCGTCACACACAGTGATATTGTGTAATTGTACACTGAGACACCATTCCCCATCACACACGGTGTGATATTGTGTAATTATACACTGGGTCACCATTCCCTGTCACACACAGTGATATTGTGTAATTATACACTGAGACACCATTCCCCATCACACAGTGTAATATTGTGTAATTATACACTGAGACACCATTCCCCGTCACACACAGTGTGATATTGTGTAATTATACACTGAGACACCATTCCCAATCACACATAGTGTGATATTGTGTAATTATACACTGAGACACCATTCCCCGTCACACAGTGTGATATTGTGTAATTATACACGAGACACCATTCCCCATCACACAGTGTGATATGGGCTGGTTTAGCTCACTCGGCTAAATCGCTGGCTTTTAAAGCAGACCAAGCAGGCCAGCAGGACGGTTCGATTCCCGTACCAGCCTCCCCGGACAGGCGCCGAACGTGGCGACTAGGGACTTTTCACAGTAATTTCATTGAAGCCTACTCGTGACTATAAGCGATTTTCATTTCATTTAATTTCATTTTCATTTTATTTCATTCATTGTGTAATTATACACTGAGACACCATTCCCCATCACACAGTGTGATATTGTGTAATTATACACTGAGACACCATTCCCCGTCACACAGTGTGATATTGTGTAATTATACACTGAGACACCATTCCCCATCACACAATGTGATAATGTGTAATTATACACTGAGACACCATTCCCCGTCACACACAGTGATATTGTGTAATTATACACTGGGACACCATTCCCCGTCACACACAGTGTGATATTGTGTAATTATACACTGGGACACCATTCCCCATCACACACAGTGTGATATTGTGTAATTATACACTGAAACACCATTCCCCATCTCACACAGTGTGATATTGTGTAATTATACACTGAGACACCATTCCCCGTCACACACAGTTTGATATTGTGTAATTATACACTGGGACACCATTCCCCATCACACACAGTGATATTGTGTAACTATACACTGAGACACCATTCCCCATCACAGACAGTGTGATATTGTGTAATTATACACTGAGACACCATTCCCCATCACACACAGTGTGATATTGTGTAATTATACACTGAGACACCATTCCCCATCACACAGTGTGATATTGTGTAATTATACACTGGGACACCATTCCCCGTCTCACACAGTGATATTGTGTAATTATACACTGAGACACCATTCCCCATCACACACGGTGTGATATTGTGTAATTATACACTGGGTCACCATTCCCTGTCACACACAGTGCTATTGTGTAATTATACACTGAGACACCATTCCCCATCACACAGTGTGATATTGTGTAATTATACACTGAGACACAATTCCCCGTCACACACAGTGTGATATTGTGTAATTATACACAGACACCATTCCCCGTCACACGCGGTGTGATATTGTGTAATTATACACAGACACCATTCCCCGTCACACACAGTGTGATATTGTGTAATTATACACTGAGACACCATTCCCCGTCACACAGTGATATTGTGTAATTATACACAGACACCATTCCCCGTCACACACAGTGTGATATTGTGTAATTATACACAGACACCATTCCCCGTCACACACAGTGTGATATTGTGTAATTATACACTGAGACACCATTCCCCGTCACACAGTGATATTGTGTAATTATACACAGACACCATTCCCCGTCACACATAGTGATATTGTGTAATTATACACTGAGACACCATTCCCCGTCACACACGGTGTGATATTGTGTAATTATACACTGAGACACCATTCCCCGTCACACACGGTGTGATATTGTGTAATTATACACTGAGACACCATTCCCCATCACACAGTGTGATATTGTGTAATTATACACTGAGACACCATTCCCCGTCACACAGTGATATTGTGTAATTATACACTGGGACACCATTCCCCGTCACACACAGTGTGATATTGTGTAATTATACACTGAGACACCATTCCCCGTCACACAGTGTGATATTGCTGTAATTATACACTGAGACACCATTCCGCGTCACACAGTGTGATATTGTGTAATTATACACAGACACCATTCCCCGTCGCACACAGTGTGATATTGTGTAATTATACACTGAGGCACCATTCCCCATCACACACAGTGTGATATTGTGTAATTATACACTGAGACACCATTCCCCATCACACACAGTGTGATATTGTGTAATTATACACTGAGACACCATTCCCCATCACACACAGTGTGATATTGTGTAATTATACACTGAGACACCATTCCCCATCACACACAGTGTGATATTGTGTAATTATACACTGAGACACCATTCCCCATCACACACAGTGTGATATTGTGTAATTATACACTGAGACACCATTCCCCGTCTCACACAGTGTGATATTGTGTAATTATACACTGAGGCACCATTCCCCATCACACACAGTGTGATATTGTGTAATTATACACTGAGACACCATTCCCCATCACACACAGTGTGATATTGTGTAATTATACACTGAGACACCATTCCCCGTCACACACAGTGTGATATTGTGTAATTATACACTGAGACACCATTCCCCATCACACACAGTGTGATATTGTGTAATTATACACTGAGACACCATTCCCCGTCACACACAGTGTGATATTGTGTAATTATACACTGAGACACCATTCCCCATCACACACAGTGTGATATTGTGTAATTATACACTGAGACACCATTCCCCATCACACACAGTGTGATATTGTGTAATTATACACTGAGACACCATTCCCCATCACACACAGTGTGATATTGTGTAATTATACACTGAGACACCATTCCCCGTCTCACACAGTGTGATATTGTGTAATTATACACTGAGACACCATTCCCCATCACACACAGTGTGATATTGTGTAATTATACACTGAGACACCATTCCCCATCACACACGGTGTGATATTGTGTAATTATACACTGAGACACCATTCCCCGTCACACACGGTGATATTGTGTAATTATACACTGAGACACCATTCCCCGTCTCACACAGTGTGATATTGTGTAATTATACACTGAGACACCATTCCCCGTCTCACACAGTGTGATATTGTGTAATTATACACTGAGACACCATTCCCCGTCTCACACAGTGATATTGTGTAATTATACACTGAGACACCATTCCCCGTCTCACACAGTGTGATATTGTGTAATTATACACTGAGACACCATTCCCCGTCACACACAGTGTGATATTGTGTAATTATACACTGAGACACCATTCCCCGTCTCACACAGTGTGATATTGTGTAATTATACACTGAGACACCATTCCCCGTCTCACACAGTGTGATATTGTGTAATTATACACTGAGACACCATTCCCCGTCTCACACAGTGTGATATTGTGTAATTATACACTGAGACACCATTCCCCGTCACACACAGTGTGATATTGTGTAATTATACACTGAGACACCATTCCCCGTCACACACAGTGTGATATTGTGTAATTACACACAGACACCATTCCCCGTCACACACAGTGTGATATTGTGTAATTATACAGACACCATTCCCCGTCACGCGGTGTGATATTGTGTAATTATACACTGGGACACCATTCCCAATCACACACACTGATATTGTGTAATTATACACTGAGACACCATTCCCCATCACACACAGTGTGATATTGTGTAATTATACACTGAGACACCATTCCCCGTCACACAGTGATATTGTGTAATTATACACTGAGACACCATTCCCCATCACACAGTGTGATATTGTGTAATTATACACTGAGACACCATTCCCCGTCACACAGTGTGATATTGTGTAATTATACACTGAGACACCATTCCCCATCACACAGTGTGATATTGTGTAATTATACACTGAGACACCATTCCCCGTCACACACGGTGTGATATTGTGTAATTATACACTGAGACACCATTCCCCATCACACATAGTGTGATATTGTGTAATTATACACTGAGACACCATTCCCCGTCACACAGTGTGATATTGTGTAATTATACACTGAGACACCATTCCCCATCACACAGTGTGATATTGTGTAATTATACACTGAGACACCATTCCCCGTCACACACAGTGTGATATTCTGTAATTATACACTGAGACACCATTCCGCGTCACACAGTGTGATATTGTGTAATTATACACACACCATTCCCGTTGCACACAGTGTGATATTGTGTAATTATACACTGAGACACCATTCCCCGTCCCACACAGTGTGATATTGTGTAATTATACACTGAGGCACCATTCCCCATTGTTGCACGTTTTACTATGGGCGTAAAACGCGTTTATTGGAGTGTATTAACACGCCTCCGTATTCGATGTGTGCTTAACACTACTAGGCTCTGTTCTATGTATTTATTCAGCTCTGGAGTCGCCAGGTGCCGTATAGACACCGTCACAAGTATTCCAAGGTCAAGTTCAAAGTAATAAAGACGATACACCGATTAGTAAGGTTCAAACAATCAATATTTATTATACAGTTATAATAAATACTCATGCACACACTAAGAGACTAAGCTATAACTAAACTTAAGTGAACAGGTTATGGTGTTCGGGCCGGAAAGTGGAGCTGAGTCCAAAAAAGATCAGCCATGATCTAATTGAATGGCGGAGCAGGCTCGAGGGGCCAGATGGCCTACTCCTGCTCCTAGTTCTTATGTTCTTATGTTCTTATGTAATACTTATCTAACAGGAACAGGCAAGGTCAGAGAACGAGGCCTTCGTCCTGGTCTTGTACTGCAGCCTTCAGCAAGCGTTCTGGTACTGGGGGTCTAGTGGGCTTGGATCGCGTAGCGAGCGTTGAACTTACGGTTTTGGCGGCTGGTGCTCAACGGCTGGAGTCAGGATGCAAGATGTCTATCAGGGCCGGAGCACGGGTTTAACAGACCGGGCTATGTGGGGAATTTGCCTTTATACCCCTCTCTAATGTCCTTGCCCCCTTCTAGGCGGGCTCTACCTTTCGGTACCGATTGGAGCGTTTCCAAACGGTTACCTTCGAAATCCTCCAATGCGAGGGCCTTCCTCGGTGTTGGGGGGTGGTTTCGATATTCGTTACTCTGGTGCCATCCTGTCTGCGCAACCAACTAAGTGTTACATTGAGATGGAAATGTTGCCATTGTTCGTGCCTGGATCTGGGCTGCCTCATCAGAATGCTAAGCGCTTTGCCATTAACACCTTTGGCTTGGAGATCTTGCACCTGGCCAGAAACTGGTTTGCTGCTTGCAAAATGCTAATTAGTTGAGAGCAGACTGTCTGCTCTCACTAAACAGGCTTTTCCTTCTGTCTTCCATTTTACTTTGGCTCAGTGTCCATTTTGCGTGGCCAGCATGGCTACACCATCACACACAGTGTGATATTGTGTAATTATACACTGAGACACCATTCCCCATCACAACCAGTGTGATATTGTGTAATTATACACTGGGACACCATTCCCCGTCTCACACGGTGATATTGTGTAATTATACACTGAGACACCATTCCCCGTCTCACACAGTGTGATATTGTGTAATTATACACTGAGACACCATTCCCCGTCTCACACAGTGTGATATTGTGTAATTATACACTGAGACACCATTCCCCGTCACACACGGTGTGATATTGTGTAATTATACACTGGGACACCATTCCCCGTCTCACACAGTGTGATATTGTGTAATTATACACTGAGACACCATTCCCCATCACACAGGGTATGATTTGTGTAATTATACACTGAGACACCATTCCCCGTCACACACAGTGTGATATTGTGTAATTATACACTGAGACACCATTCCCCGTCTCACACAGTGTGATAGTGTGTAATTATACACTGAGACACCATTCCCCGTCACACACAGTGTGATATTGTGTAATTATACACTGGGACACCATTCCCCGTCACACATAGTGATATTGTGTAATTATACACTGACACCATTCCCCGTCACACACGGTGCGATATTGTGTAATTATACACAGACACCATACCCCGTCACACACGGTGTGATATTGTGTAATTATACACTGAGACACCATTCCCCATCACACACAGTGATATTGTGTAATTATGCACTGAGACACCATTCCCCATCACACACAGTGTGATATTGTGTAATTAGACACTGAGACACCATTCCCTGCCACACACACTGAGATATTGTGTAATTACACACAGACACCATTCCCCGTCACACACAGTGTGATATTGTGTAATTATACACAGACACCATTCCCCGTCACACGCGGTGTGATATTGTGTAATTATACACAGACACCATTCCCCGTCACACACAGTGTGATATTGTGTAATTATACACTGAGACACCATTCCCCGTCTCACACAGTGTGATATTGTGTAATTATGCACAGACACCATTTCCGTCACACACAGTGTGATATTGTGTAATTATACACAGACACCATTCCCCGTCACACACAGTGTGATATTGTGTAATTATACACTGAGACACCATTCCCCGTCACACAGTGATATTGTGTAATTATACACAGACACCATTCCCCGTCACACATAGTGATATTGTGTAATTATACACTGAGACACCATTCCCCGTCACACACGGTGTGATATTGTGTAATTATACACTGAGACACCATTCCCCGTCACACACGGTGTGATATTGTGTAATTATACACTGAGTCACCATTCCCCGTCACACACGGTGTGATATTGTGTAATTATACACTGAGACACCATTCCCCGTCACACAGTGTGATATTGTGTAATTATACACTGAGACACCATTCCCCGTCACACAGTGATATTGTGTAATTATACACTGGGACACCATTCCCCGTCACACACAGTGTGATATTGTGTAATTATACACTGAGACACCATTCCCCGTCACACAGTGTGATATTCTGTAATTATACACTGAGACACCATTCCGCGTCACACAGTATGATATTGTGTAATTATACACACACCATTCCCGTCGCACACAGTGTGATATTGTGTAATTATACACTGGGACACCATTCCCCATCTCACACGGTGATATTGTGTAATTATACACTGAGACACCATTCCCCGTCTCACACAGTGTGATATTGTGTAATTATACACTGAGACACCATTCCCCGTCTCACACAGTGTGATATTGTGTAATTATACACTGAGACACCATTCCCCGTCTCACACAGTGATATTGTGTAATTATACACTGAGACACCATTCCCCGTCTCACACAGTGTGATATTGTGTAATTATACACTGAGACACCATTCCCCGTCACACACAGTGTGATATTCTGTAATTATACACTGAGACACCATTCCGCGTCACGCAGTGTGATATTCTGTAATTATACACACACCATTCCCGTCGCACACAGTGTGATATTGTGTAATTATACACTGAGACACCATTCCCCGTCACACACAGTGTGATATTGTGTAATTATACACTTAGGCACCATTCCCCATTGTTGCACGTTTTACTATGGGCGTAAAACGCGTTTATTGGAGTGTATTAACACGCCTCCGTATTCGACGTGTGCTTAACACTACTAGGCTCTGTTCTATGTATTTATTCAGCTCTGGAGTCGCCAGGTGCCGTATAGACACCGTCACAAGTATTCCAAAGGTCAAGTTCAAAGTAATAAAGACGATACACCGATTAGTAAGGTTCAAACAATCAATATTTATTATACAGTTATAATAAATACTCATGCACACACTAAGAGACTAAGCTATAACTAAACTTAAGTGAACAGAATACTTATCTAACAGGAACAGGCAAGGTCAGAGAACGAGGCCTTCGTCCTGGTCTTGTACTGCAGCCTTCAGCAAGCGTTCTGGTACTGGGGGTCTAGTGGGCTTGGATCGCGTAGCGAGCGTTGAACTTACGGTTTCGGCGGCTGGTGCTCAACGGCTGGAGTCAGGATGCAAGATGTCTATCAGGGCCGGAGCACGGGTTTAACAGACCGGGCTATGTGGGGAATTTGCCTTTATACCCCTCTCTAATGTCCTTGCCCCCTTCTAGGCGGGCTCTACCTTTCGGTACCGATTGGAGCGTTTCCAAACGGTTACCTTCGAAATCCTCCAATGCGAGGGCCTTCCTCGGTGTTGGGGGGTGGTTTCGATATTCGTTACTCTGGTGCCATCCTGTCTGCGCAACCAATTAAGTGTTACATTGAGATGGAAATGTTGCCATTGTTCGTGCCTGGATCTGGGCTGCCTCATCAGAATGCTAAGCGCTTTGCCATTAACACCTTTGGCTTGGAAATCTTGCACCTGGCGAGAAACTGGTTTGCTGCTTGCAAAATGCTAATAAGTTGAGAGCAGACTGTCTGCTCTCACTAAACAGGCTTTTCCTTCTGTCTTCCATTTTACTTTGGCTCAGTGTCCATTTTGCGTGGCCAGCATGGCTACACCATCACACACAGTGTGATATTGTGTAATTATACACTGAGACACCATTCCCCATCACAACCAGTGTGACATTGTGTAATTATACACTGGGACACCATTCCCCGTCTCACACGGTGATATTGTGTAATTATACACTGAGACACCATTCCCCGTCTCACACAGTGTGATATTGTGTAATTATACACTGAGACACCATTCCCCGTCTCACACAGTGTGATATTGTGTAATTATACACTGAGACACCATTCCCCGTCACACACGGTGTGATATTGTATAATTATACACTGAGACACCATTCCCCGTCACACACAGTGTGATATTGTGTAATTATACACTGGGACACCATTCCCCGTCACACATAGTGATATTGTGTAATTATACACTGACACCATTCCCCGTCACACACGGTGCGATATTGTGTAATTATACACAGACACCATACCCCGTCACACACGGTGTGATATTGTGTAATTATACACTGAGACACCATTCCCCATCACACACAGTGTGATATTGTGTAATTATACACAGACACCATTCCCCGTCTCACACAGTGTGATATTGTGTAATTATACACAGACACCATTCCCCGTCACACACGGTGTGATGTTGTGTAATTATACACTGAGACACCATTCCCCATCACACACAGTGATATTGTGTAATTATGCACTGAGACACCATTCCCCATCACACACAGTGTGATATTGTGTAATTAGACACTGAGACACCATTCCCTGCCACACACACTGAGATATTGTGTAATTACACACAGACACCATTCCCCGTCACACACAGTGTGATATTGTGTAATTATACACTGAGACACCATTCCCCGTCACACAGTGATATTGTGTAATTATGCACAGACACCATTCCCCGTCACACACAGTGTGAAATTGTGTAATTATACACTGAGACACCATTCCCCGTCACACAGTGATATTGTGTAATTATACACAGACACCATTCCCCGTCACACATAGTGATATTGTGTAATTATACACTGAGACACCATTCCCCGTCACACACGGTGTGATATTGTGTAATTATACACTGAGACACCATTCCCCGTCACACACGGTGTGATATTGTGTAATTATGCACTGAGACACCATTCCCCGTCACACACAGTGATATTGTATAATTATACACTGAGACACCATTCCCCGTCACACAGTGTGATATTCTGTAATTATACACTGAGACACCATTCCGCGTCACACAGTATGATATTGTGTAATTATACACACACCATTCCCGTCGCACACAGTGTGATATTGTGTAATTATACACTGAGGCACCATTCCCCATCACACACAGTGTGATATTGTGTAATTATACACTGAGACACCATTCCCCATCACACACAGTGTGATATTGTGTAATTATACACTGGGACACCATTCCCCGTCTCACACGGTGATATTGTGTAATTATACACTGAGACACCATTCCCCGTCTCACACAGTGTGATATTGTGTAATTATACACTGAGACACCATTCCCCGTCTCACACAGTGTGATATTGTGTAATTATACACTGAGACACCATTCCCCGTCTCACACAGTGATATTGTGTAATTATACACTGAGACACCATTCGCCGTCTCACACAGTGTGATATTGTGTAATTATACACTGAGACACCATTCCCCGTCACACACGGTGTGATATTGTATAATTATACACTGAGACACCATTCCCCGTCTCACACAGTGTGATATTGTGCAATTATACACTGAGACACCATTCCCCGTCTCACACAGTGTGATATTGTGTAATTATACACTGAGACACCATTCCCCGTCTCACACAGTGTGATATTGTGTAATTATACACTGAGACACCATTCCCCGTCACACATGGTGTCATATTGTGTAATTATACACTGGGACACCATTCCCCGTCTCACACAGTGTGATATTGTGTAATTATACACTGAGACACCATTCCCCATCACACAGAGTATGATATTGTGTAATTATACACTGAGACACCATTCCCCGTCACACACAGTGTGATATTGTGTAATTATACACTGAGACACCATTCCCCGTCTCACACAGTGTGATAGTGTGTAATTATACACTGAGACACCATTCCCCGTCACACACAGTGTGATATTGTGTAATTATACACTGGGACACCATTCCCCGTCACACACAGTGTGATATTGTGTAATTATACACTGACACCATTCCCCGTCACACACGGGGCGATATTGTGTAATTATACACAGACACCATACCCTGTCACACACGGTGTGATATTGTGTAATTATACACAGACACCATTCCCCGTCACACACGGTGTGATATTGTGTAATTATACACTGAGACACCATTCCCCATCACACACAGTGATATTGTGTAATTATACACTGAGACACCATTCCCTGCCACACACACTGAGATATTGTGTAATTACACACAGACACCATTCCCCGTCACACACAGTGTGATATTGTGTAATTATACACAGACACCATTCCCCGTCACACGCGGTGTGATATTGTGTAATTATACACAGACACCATTCCCCGTCACACACAGTGTGATATTGTGTAATTATACACTGAGACACCATTCCCCGTCACACAGTGATATTGTGTAATTATACACAGACACCATTCCCCGTCACACACAGTGTGATATTGTGTAATTATACACAGACACCATTCCCCGTCACACACAGTGTGATATTGTGTAATTATACACTGAGACACCATTCCCCGTCACACAGTGGTATTGTGTAATTATACACAGACACCATTCCCCGTCACACATAGTGATATTGTGTAATTATACACTGAGACACCATTCCCCATCACACACGGTGTAATATTGTGTAATTATACACTGAGACACCATTCCCCGTCACACACGGTGTGATATTGTGTAATTATACACTGAGACACCATTCCCCGTCACACACGGTGTGATATTGTGTAATTGTACACTGAGACACCATTCCCCATCACACAGTGTGATATTGTGTAATTATACACTGAGACACCATTCCCCGTCACACAGTGATATTGTGTAATTATACACTGGGACACCATTCCCCGTCACACACAGTGTGATATTGTGTAATTATACACTGAGACACCATTCCCCGTCACACAGTGTGATATTCTGTAATTATACACTGAGACACCATTCCGCGTCACACAGTGTGATATTGTGTAATTATACACACACCATTCCCGTCGCACACAGTGTGATATTGTGTAATTATACACTGAGGCACCATTCCCCATCACACACAGTGTGATATTGTGTAATTATACACTGGGGCACCATTCCCCGTCTCACACGGTGATATTGTGTAATTATACACTGAGACACCATTCCCCGTCTCACACAGTGTGATATTGTGTAATTATACACTGAGACACCATTCCCCGTCTCACACAGTGTGATATTCTGTAATTATACACTGAGACACCATTCCCCGTCTCACACAGTGATATTGTGTAATTATACACTGAGACACCATTCCCCGTCTCACACAGTGTGATATTGTGTAATTATACACTGAGACACCATTCCCCGTCACACACGGTGTGATATTGTATAATTATACACTGAGACACCATTCCCCGTCTCACACAGTGTGATATTGTGCAATTATACACTGAGACACCATTCCCCGTCTCACACAGTGTGATATTGTGTAATTATACACTGAGACACCATTCCCCGTCTCACACAGTGTGATATTGTGTAATTATACACTGAGACACCATTCCCCGTCACACACGGTGTCATATTGTGTAATTATACACTGGGACACCATTCCCCGTCTCACACAGTGTGATATTGTGTAATTATACACTGAGACACCATTCCCCATCACACAGAGCATGATATTGTGTAATTATACACTGAGACACCATTCCCCGTCACACACAGTGTGATATTGTGTAATTATACACTGAGACACCATTCCCCATCTCACACAGTGTGATAGTGTGTAATTATACACTGAGACACCATTCCCCGTCACACACAGTGTGATATTGTGTAATTATTCACTGGGACACCATTCCCCGTCACACATAGTGTGATATTGTGTAATTATACACTGAGACACCATTCCCCGTCACACAGTGTGATATTGTGTAATTATACACTGAGACACCATTCCGCGTCACACAGTATGATATTGTGTAATTATACACACACCATTCCCGTCGCACACAGTGTGATATTGTGTAATTATACACTGAGACACCATTCCCCGTCACACAGTGTGATATTGTGTAATTATACACTGAGACACCATTCCCCATCACACAGTGTGATATTGTGTAATTATACACTGAGACACTATTCCCCGTCACACACAGTGTGATGTTCTGTAATTATACACTGAGACACCATTCCGCGTCACGCAGTGTGATATTGTGTAATTATACACACACCATTCCCGTCGCACACAGTGTGATATTGTGTAATTATACACTGAGACACCATTCCCCGTCACACACAGTGTGATATTGTGTAATTATACACTGAGGCACCATTCCCCATTGTTGCACGTTTTACTATGGGCGTAAAACGCGTTTATTGGAGTGTATTAACACGCCTCCGTATTCGACGTGTGCTTAACACTACTAGGCTCTGTTCTATGTATTTATTCAGCTCTGGAGTCGCCAGGTGCCGTATAGACACCGTCACAAGTATTCCAAGGTCAAGTTCAAAGTAATAAAGACGATACACCGATTAGTAAGGTTCAAACAATCAATATTTATTATACAGTTATAATAAATACTCATGCACACACTAAGAGACTAAGCTATAACTAAACTTAAGTGAACAGAATACTTATCTAACAGGAACAGGCAAGGTCAGAGAACGAGGCCTTCGTCCTGGTCTTGTACTGCAGCCTTCAGCAAGCGTTCTGGTACTGGGGGTCTAGTGGGCTTGGATCGCGTAGCGAGCGTTGAACTTACGGTTTCGGCGGCTGGTGCTCAACGGCTGGAATCAGGATGCAAGATGTCTATCAGGGCCGGAGCACGGGTTTAACAGACCGGGCTATGTGGGGAATTTGCCTTTATACCCCTCTCTAATGTCCTTGCCCCCTTCTAGGCGGGCTCTACCTTTCGGTACCGATTGGAGCGTTTCCAAACGGTTACCTTCGAAATCCTCCAATGCGAGGGCCTTCCTCGGTGTTGGGGGGTGGTTTCGATATTCGTTACTCTGGTGCCATCCTGTCTGCGCAACCAATTAAGTGTTACATTGAGATGGAAATGTTGCCATTGTTCGTGCCTGGATCTGGGCTGCCTCATCAGAATGCTAAGCGCTTTGCCATTAACACCTTTGGCTTGGAGATCTTGCACCTGGCCAGAAACTGGTTTGCTGCTTGCAAAATGCTAATTAGTTGAGAGCAGACTGTCTGCTCTCACTAAACAGGCTTTTCCTTCTGTCTTCCATTTTACTTTGGCTCAGTGTCCATTTTGCGTGGCCAGCATGGCTACACCATCACACACAGTGTGATATTGTGTAATTATACACTGAGACACCATTCCCCATCACAACCAGTGTGATATTGTGTAAATATACACTGGTACACCATTCCCCGTCTCACACGGTGATATTGTGTAATTATACACTGAGACACCATTCCCCGTCTCACACAGTGTGATATTGTGTAATTATACACTGAGACACCATTCCCCGTCTCACACAGTGTGATATTGTGTAATTATACACTGAGACACCATTCCCCGTCACACACGGTGTGATATTGTATAATTATACACTGAGACACCATTCCCCGTCTCACACAGTGTGATATTGTGCAATTATACACTGAGACACCATTCCCCGTCACACACAGTGTGATATTGTGTAATTATACACTGAGACACCATTCCCCGTCTCACACAGTGTGATATTGTGTAATTATACACTGAGACACCATTCCCCGTCTCACACAGTGTGATATTGTGTAATTATACACTGAGACACCATTCCCCGTCTCACACAGTGATATTGTGTAATTATACACTGAGACACCATTCCCCGTCTCACACAGTGTGATATTGTGTAATTATACACTGAGACACCATTCCCCGTCACACATGGTGTCATATTGTGTAATTATACACTGGGACACCATTCCCCGTCTCACACAGTGTGATATTGTGTAATTATACACTGAGACACCATTCCCCATCACACAGAGTATGATATTGTGTAATTATACACTGAGACACCATTCCCCGTCACACACAGTGTGATATTGTGTAATTATACACTGAGACACCATTCCCCGTCTCACACAGTGTGATAGTGTGTAATTATACACTGAGACACCATTCCCCGTCACACACAGTGTGATATTGTGTAATTATACACTGGGACACCATTCCCCGTCACACACAGTGTGATATTGTGTAATTATACACTGACACCATTCCCCGTCACACACGGGGCGATATTGTGTAATTATACACAGACACCATACCCTGTCACACACGGTGTGATATTGTGTAATTATACACAGACACCATTCCCCGTCACACACGGTGTGATATTGTGTAATTATACACTGAGACACCATTCCCCATCACACACAGTGATATTGTGTAATTATGCACTGAGACACCATTCCCCATCACACACAGTGTGATATTGTGTAATTATACACTGAGACACCATTCCCTGCCACACACACTGAGATATTGTGTAATTACACACAGACACCATTCCCCGTCACACACAGTGTGATATTGTGTAATTATACACAGACACCATTCCCCGTCACACGCGGTGTGATATTGTGTAATTATACACAGACACCATTCCCCGTCACACACAGTGTGATATTGTGTAATTATACACTGAGACACCATTCCCCGTCACACAGTGATATTGTGTAATTATACACAGACACCATTCCCCGTCACACACAGTGTGATATTGTGTAATTATACACAGACACCATTCCCCGTCACACACAGTGTGATATTGTGTAATTATACACTGAGACACCATTCCCCGTCACACAGTGGTATTGTGTAATTATACACAGACACCATTCCCCGTCACACATAGTGATATTGTGTAATTATACACTGAGACACCATTCCCCATCACACACGGTGTAATATTGTGTAATTATACACTGAGACACCATTCCCCGTCACACACGGTGTGATATTGTGTAATTATACACTGAGACACCATTCCCCGTCACACACGGTGTGATATTGTGTAATTATACACTGAGACACCATTCCCCATCACACAGTGTGATATTGTGTAATTATACACTGAGACACCATTCCCCGTCACACAGTGATATTGTGTAATTATACACTGGGACACCATTCCCCGTCACACACAGTGTGATATTGTGTAATTATACACAGAGACACCATTCCCCGTCACACAGTGTGATATTCTGTAATT
The DNA here is from genome assembly GCF_902713615.1 of Scyliorhinus canicula. NCBI lineage: Eukaryota > Metazoa > Chordata > Chondrichthyes > Carcharhiniformes > Scyliorhinidae > Scyliorhinus > Scyliorhinus canicula. Next base: position 94,459,224 of record NC_052156.1, read on the forward strand.
ATACACTGAGACACCATTCCGCGTCACACAGTGTGATATTGTGTAATTATACACACACCATTCCCGTCGCACACAGTGTGATATTGTGTAATTATACACTGAGGCACCATTCCCCATCACACACAGTGTGATATTGTGTAATTATACACTGGGGCACCATTCCCCGTCTCACACGGTGATATTGTGTAATTATACACTGAGACACCATTCCCCGTCTCACACAGTGTGATATTGTGTAATTATACACTGAGACACCATTCCCCGTCTCACACAGTGTGATATTCTGTAATTATACACTGAGACACCATTCCCCGTCTCACACAGTGATATTGTGTAATTATACACTGAGACACCATTCCCCGTCTCACACAGTGTGATATTGTGTAATTATACACTGAGACACCATTCCCCGTCACACACGGTGTGATATTGTATAATTATACACTGAGACACCATTCCCCGTCTCACACAGTGTGATATTGTGCAATTATACACTGAGACACCATTCCCCGTCTCACACAGTGTGATATTGTGTAATTATACACTGAGACACCATTCCCCGTCTCACACAGTGTGATATTGTGTAATTATACACTGAGACACCATTCCCCGTCACACACGGTGTCATATTGTGTAATTATACACTGGGACACCATTCCCCGTCTCACACAGTGTGATATTGTGTAATTATACACTGAGACACCATTCCCCATCACACAGAGTATGATATTGTGTAATTATACACTGAGACACCATTCCCCGTCACACACAGTGTGATATTGTGTAATTATACACTGAGACACCATTCCCCATCTCACACAGTGTGATAGTGTGTAATTATACACTGAGACACCATTCCCCGTCACACACAGTGTGATATTGTGTAATTATTCACTGGGACACCATTCCCCGTCACACATAGTGTGATATTGTGTAATTATACACTGAGACACCATTCCCCGTCACACAGTGTGATATTGTGTAATTATACACTGAGACACCATTCCGCGTCACACAGTATGATATTGTGTAATTATACACACACCATTCCCGTCGCACACAGTGTGATATTGTGTAATTATACACTGAGACACCATTCCCCGTCACACAGTGTGATATTGTGTAATTATACACTGAGACACCATTCCCCATCACACAGTGTGATATTGTGTAATTATACACTGAGACACTATTCCCCGTCACACACAGTGTGATGTTCTGTAATTATACACTGAGACACCATTCCGCGTCACGCAGTGTGATATTGTGTAATTATACACACACCATTCCCGTCGCACACAGTGTGATATTGTGTAATTATACACTGAGACACCATTCCCCGTCACACACAGTGTGATATTGTGTAATTATACACTGAGGCACCATTCCCCATTGTTGCACGTTTTACTATGGGCGTAAAACGCGTTTATTGGAGTGTATTAACACGCCTCCGTATTCGACGTGTGCTTAACACTACTAGGCTCTGTTCTATGTATTTATTCAGCTCTGGAGTCGCCAGGTGCCGTATAGACACCGTCACAAGTATTCCAAGGTCAAGTTCAAAGTAATAAAGACGATACACCGATTAGTAAGGTTCAAACAATCAATATTTATTATACAGTTATAATAAATACTCATGCACACACTAAGAGACTAAGCTATAACTAAACTTAAGTGAACAGAATACTTATCTAACAGGAACAGGCAAGGTCAGAGAACGAGGCCTTCGTCCTGGTCTTGTACTGCAGCCTTCAGCAAGCGTTCTGGTACTGGGGGTCTAGTGGGCTTGGATCGCGTAGCGAGCGTTGAACTTACGGTTTCGGCGGCTGGTGCTCAACGGCTGGAATCAGGATGCAAGATGTCTATCAGGGCCGGAGCACGGGTTTAACAGACCGGGCTATGTGGGGAATTTGCCTTTATACCCCTCTCTAATGTCCTTGCCCCCTTCTAGGCGGGCTCTACCTTTCGGTACCGATTGGAGCGTTTCCAAACGGTTACCTTCGAAATCCTCCAATGCGAGGGCCTTCCTCGGTGTTGGGGGGTGGTTTCGATATTCGTTACTCTGGTGCCATCCTGTCTGCGCAACCAATTAAGTGTTACATTGAGATGGAAATGTTGCCATTGTTCGTGCCTGGATCTGGGCTGCCTCATCAGAATGCTAAGCGCTTTGCCATTAACACCTTTGGCTTGGAGATCTTGCACCTGGCCAGAAACTGGTTTGCTGCTTGCAAAATGCTAATTAGTTGAGAGCAGACTGTCTGCTCTCACTAAACAGGCTTTTCCTTCTGTCTTCCATTTTACTTTGGCTCAGTGTCCATTTTGCGTGGCCAGCATGGCTACACCATCACACACAGTGTGATATTGTGTAATTATACACTGAGACACCATTCCCCATCACAACCAGTGTGATATTGTGTAAATATACACTGGTACACCATTCCCCGTCTCACACGGTGATATTGTGTAATTATACACTGAGACACCATTCCCCGTCTCACACAGTGTGATATTGTGTAATTATACACTGAGACACCATTCCCCGTCTCACACAGTGTGATATTGTGTAATTATACACTGAGACACCATTCCCCGTCACACACGGTGTGATATTGTATAATTATACACTGAGACACCATTCCCCGTCTCACACAGTGTGATATTGTGCAATTATACACTGAGACACCATTCCCCGTCACACACAGTGTGATATTGTGTAATTATACACTGAGACACCATTCCCCGTCTCACACAGTGTGATATTGTGTAATTATACACTGAGACACCATTCCCCGTCTCACACAGTGTGATATTGTGTAATTATACACTGAGACACCATTCCCCGTCTCACACAGTGATATTGTGTAATTATACACTGAGACACCATTCCCCGTCTCACACAGTGTGATATTGTGTAATTATACACTGAGACACCATTCCCCGTCACACATGGTGTCATATTGTGTAATTATACACTGGGACACCATTCCCCGTCTCACACAGTGTGATATTGTGTAATTATACACTGAGACACCATTCCCCATCACACAGAGTATGATATTGTGTAATTATACACTGAGACACCATTCCCCGTCACACACAGTGTGATATTGTGTAATTATACACTGAGACACCATTCCCCATCACACAGTGTGATATTGTGTAATTATACACTGGGACACCATTCCCCGTCACACACAGTGTGATATTGTGTAATTATACACTGGGACACCATTCCCCGTCACACACAGTGTGATATTGTGTAATTATACACTGACACCATTCCCCGTCACACACGGTGCGATATTGTGTAATTATACACAGACACCATACCCTGTCACACACGGTGTGATATTGTGTAATTACACACAGACACCATTCCCCGTCACACACGGTGTGATATTGTGTAATTATACACTGAGACAACATTCCCCATCACACACAGTGATATTGTGTAATTATGCACTGAGGCACCATTCCCCGTCACACACAGTGTGATATTGTGTAATTATACACTGAGACACCATTCCCCGTCTCACACAGTGTGATATTGTGTAATTATACACTGGGACACCATTCCCCGTCACACACAGTGTGATATTGTGTAATTATACACAGACACCATACCCTGTCACACACGGTGTGATATTGTGTAATTATACACTGACACCATTCCCCGTCACACACGGTGCGATATTGTGTAATTATACACAGACACCATACCCTGTCACACACGGTGTGATATTGTGTAATTATACACAGACACCATTCCCCGTCACACACGGTGTGATATTGTGTAATTATACACTGAGACACCATTCCCCATCACACACAGTGATATTGTGTAATTATGCACTGAGAGACCATTTCCCATCACACACAGTGTGATATTGTGTAATTAGACACTGAGACACCATTCCCTGACACACACACTGAGATATTGTGTAATTACACACAAACACCATTCCCCGTCACACGCGGTGTGATATTGTGTAATTATACACAGACACCATTCCCCGTCACACACAGTGTGATATTGTGTAATTATACACTGAGACACCATTCCCCGTCACACAGTGATATTGTGTAATTATGCACAGACACCATTCCCCGTCACACACAGTGTGATATTGTGTAATTATACACAGACACCATTCCCCGTCACACAGTGTGAAATTGTGTAATTTTACACTGAGACACCATTCCCCGTCACACAGTGATATTGTGTAATTATACACAGACACCATTCCCCGTCACACATAGTGATATTGTGTAATTATACACTGAGACACCATTCCCCGTCACATACGGTGTGATATTGTGTAATTATACACTGAGACACCATTCCCCGTCACACACGGTGTGATATTGTGTAATTATACACTGAGACACCATTCCCCGTCACACACGGTGCGATATTGTGTAATTATACAATGAGACACCATTCCCCATCACACAGTGTGATATTGTGTAATTATACTCTGAGACACCATTCCCCGTCACACAGTGATATTGTGTAATTATACACTGGGACACCATTCCCCGTCACACACAGTGTGATATTCTGTAATTAAACACTGAGACACCATTCCCCGTCACACAGTGTGATATTCTGTAATTATACACTGAGACACCATTCCGCGTCACACAGTATGATATTGTGTAATTATACACACACCATTCCCGTCGCACACAGTGTGATATTGTGTAATTATACACTGAGGCACCATTCCCCATCACACACAGTGTGATATTGTGTAATTATACACTGAGACACCATTCCCCATCACACACAGTGTGATATTGTGTAATTATACACTGGGACACCATTCCCCGTCTCACACGGTGATATTGTGTAATTATACACTGAGACACCATTCCCCGTCTCACACAGTGTGATATTGTGTAATTATACACTGAGACACCATTCTCCATCACACAGTGTGATATTGTGTAATTATACACTGAGACACCATTCCCCGTCTCACACAGTGTGATAGTGTGTAATTATACACTGAGACACCATTCCCCGTCACACACAGTGTGATATTGTGTAATTATACACTGGGACACCATTCCCCGTCACACATAGTGATATTGTGTAATTATACACTGACACCATTCCCCGTCACACACGGTGCGATATTGTGTAATTATACACAGACACCATACCCCGTCACACACGGTGTGATATTGTGTAATTATACACTGAGACACCATTCCCCATCACACACAGTGTGATATTGTGTAATTATACACAGACACCATTCCCCGTCTCACACAGTGTGATATTGTGTAATTATACACAGACACCATTCCCCGTCACACACGGTGTGATGTTGTGTAATTATACACTGAGACACCATTCCCCATCACACACAGTGATATTGTGTAATTATGCACTGAGACACCATTCCCCATCACACACAGTGTGATATTGTGTAATTAGACACTGAGACACCATTCCCCGTCTCACACAGTGTGATATTGTGTAATTATACACTGAGACACCATTCCCCATCACACAGAGTATGATATTGTGTAATTATACACTGAGACACCATTCCCCGTCACACACAGTGTGATATTGTGTAATTATACACTGAGACACCATTCCCCGTCTCACACAGTGTGATAGTGTGTAATTATACACTGAGACACCATTCCCCGTCACACACAGTGTGATATTGTGTAATTATACACTGGGACACCATTCCCCGTCACACACAGTGTGATATTGTGTAATTATACACTGACACCATTCCCCGTCACACACGGTGCGATATTGTGTAATTATACACAGACACCATACCCTGTCACACACGGTGTGATATTGTGTAATTATACACAGACACCATTCCCCGTCACACACGGTGTGATATTGTGTAATTATACACTGAGACACCATTCCCCATCACACACAGTGATATTGTGTAATTATGCACTGAGACACCATTCCCCATCACACACAGTGTGATATTGTGTAATTATACACTGAGACACCATTCCCTGCCACACACACTGAGATATTGTGTAATTACACACAGACACCATTCCCCGTCACACACAGTGTGATATTGTGTAATTATACACAGACACCATTCCCCGTCACACGCGGTGTGATATTGTGTAATTATACACAGACACCATTCCCCGTCACACACAGTGTGATATTGTGTAATTATACACTGAGACACCATTCCCCGTCACACTGTGATATTGTGTAATTATACACAGACACCATTCCCCGTCACACACAGTGTGATATTGTGTAATTATACACAGACACCATTCCCCGTCACACACAGTGTGGTATTGTGTAATTATACACTGAGACACCATTCCCCGTCACACAGTGATATTGTGTAATTATACACAGACACCATTCCCCGTCACACATAGTGATATTGTGTAATTATACACTGAGACACCATTCCCCATCACACACGGTGTAATATTGTGTAATTATACACTGAGACACCATTCCCCGTCACACACGGTGTGATATTGTGTAATTATACACTGAGACACCATTCCCCGTCACACACGGTGTGATATTGTGTAATTATACACTGAGACACCATTCCCCATCACACAGTGTGATATTGTGTAATTATACACTGAGACACCATTCCCCGTCACACAGTGATATTGTGTAATTATACACTGGGACACCATTCCCCGTCACACACAGTGTGATATTGTGTAATTATACACAGAGACACCATTCCCCGTCACACAGTGTGATATTCTGTAATTATACACTGAGACACCATTCCGCGTCACACAGTGTGATATTGTGTAATTATACACACACCATTCCCGTCGCACACAGTGTGATATTGTGTAATTATACACTGAGGCACCATTCCCCATCACACACAGTGTGATATTGTGTAATTATACACTGGGACACCATTCCCCGTCTCACACGGTGATATTGTGTAATTATACACTGAGACACCATTCCCCGTCTCACACAGTGTGATATTGTGTAATTATACACTGAGACACCATTCCCCGTCTCACACAGTGTGATATTGTGTAATTATACACTGAGACACCATTCCCCGTCTCACACAGTGATATTGTATAATTATACACTGAGACACCATTCCCCGTCTCACACAGTGTGATATTGTGCAATTATACACTGAGACACCATTCCCCGTCTCACACAGTGTGATATTGTGTAATTATACACTGAGACACCATTCCCCGTCTCACACAGTGTGATATTGTGTAATTATACACTGAGACACCATTCCCCGTCACACACGGTGTCATATTGTGTAATTATACACTGGGACACCATTCCCCGTCTCACACAGTGTGATATTGTGTAATTATACACTGAGACACCATTCCCCATCACACAGAGTATGATATTGTGTAATTATACACTGAGACACCATTCCCCGTCACACACAGTGTGATATTGTGTAATTATACACTGAGACACCATTCCCCGTCTCACACAGTGTGATAGTGTGTAATTATACACTGAGACACCATTCCCCGTCACACACAGTGTGATATTGTGTAATTATTCACTGGGACACCATTCCCCGTCACACATTGTGTGATATTGTGTAATTATACACTGAGACACCATTCCCCGTCACACAGTGTGATATTGTGTAATTATACACTGAGACACCATTCCGCGTCACACAGTATGATATTGTGTAATTATACACACACCATTCCCGTCGCACACAGTGTGATATTGTGTAATTATACACTGAGACACCATTCCCCATCACACATAGTGTGATATTGTGTAATTATACACTGAGACACCATTCCCCGTCACACAGTGTGATATTGTGTAATTATACACTGAGACACCATTCCCCATCACACAGTGTGATATTGTGTAATTATACACTGAGACACTATTCCCCGTCACACACAGTGTGATGTTCTGTAATTATACACTGAGACACCATTCCGCGTCACGCAGTGTGATATTGTGTAATTATACACACACCATTCCCGTCGCACACAGTGTGATATTGTGTAATTATACACTGAGACACCATTCCCCGTCACACACAGTGTGATATTGTGTAATTATACACTGAGGCACCATTCCCCATTGTTGCACGTTTTACTATGGGCGTAAAACGCGTTTATTGGAGTGTATTAACACGCCTCCGTATTCGACGTGTGCTTAACACTACTAGGCTCTGTTCTATGTATTTATTCAGCTCTGGAGTCGCCAGGTGCCGTATAGACACCGTCACAAGTATTCCAAGGTCAAGTTCAAAGTAATAAAGACGATACACCGATTAGTAAGGTTCAAACAATCAATATTTATTATACAGTTATAATAAATACTCATGCACACACTAAGAGACTAAGCTATAACTAAACTTAAGTGAACAGAATACTTATCTAACAGGAATAGGCAAGGTCAGAGAACGAGGCCTTCGTCCTGGTCTTGTACTGCAGCCTTCAGCAAGCGTTCTGGTACTGGGGGTCTAGTGGGCTTGGATCGCGTAGCGAGCGTTGAACTTACGGTTTCGGCGGCTGGTGCTCAACGGCTGGAGTCAGGATGCAAGATGTCTATCAGGGCCGGAGCACGGGTTTAACAGACCGGGCTATGTGGGGAATTTGCCTTTATACCCCTCTCTAATGTCCTTGCCCCCTTCTAGGCGGGCTCTACCTTTCGGTACCGATTGGAGCGTTTCCAAACGGTTACCTTCGAAATCCTCCAATGCGAGGGCCTTCCTCGGTGTTGGGGGGTGGTTTCGATATTCGTTACTCTGGTGCCATCCTGTCTGCGCAACCAATTAAGTGTTACATTGAGATGGAAATGTTGCCATTGTTCGTGCCTGGATCTGGGCTGCCTCATCAGAATGCTAAGCGCTTTGCCATTAACACCTTTGGCTTGGAGATCTTGCACCTGGCCAGAAACTGGTTTGCTGCTTGCAAAATGCTAATTAGTTGAGAGCAGACTGTCTGCTCTCACTAAACAGGCTTTTCCTTCTGTCTTCCATTTTACTTTGGCTCAGTGTCCATTTTGCGTGGCCAGCATGGCTACACCATCACACACAGTGTGATATTGTGTAATTATACACTGAGACACCATTCCCCATCACAACCAGTGTGATATTGTGTAAATATACACTGGTACACCATTCCCCGTCTCACACGGTGATATTGTGTAATTATACACTGAGACACCATTCCCCGTCTCACACAGTGTGATATTGTGTAATTATACACTGAGACACCATTCCCCGTCTCACACAGTGTGATATTGTGTAATTATACACTGAGACACCATTCCCCGTCACACACGGTGTGATATTGTATAATTATACACTGAGACACCATTCCCCGTCTCACACAGTGTGATATTGTGCAATTATACACTGAGACACCATTCCCCGTCACACACAGTGTGATATTGTGTAATTATACACTGAGACACCATTCCCCGTCTCACACAGTGTGATATTGTGTAATTATACACTGAGACACCATTCCCCGTCTCACACAGTGATATTGTGTAATTATACACTGAGACACCATTCCCCGTCTCACACAGTGTGATATTGTGTAATTATACACTGAGACACCATTCCCCGTCACACATGGTGTCATATTGTGTAATTATACACTGGGACACCATTCCCCGTCTCACACAGTGTGATATTGTGTAATTATACACTGAGACACCATTCCCCATCACACAGAGTATGATATTGTGTAATTATACACTGAGACACCATTCCCCGTCACACACAGTGTGATATTGTGTAATTATACACTGAGACACCATTCCCCGTCTCACACAGTGTGATATTGTGTAATTATACACTGAGACACCATTCCCCGTCACACACAGTGTGATATTGTGTAATTATACACTGGGACACCATTCCCCGTCACACACAGTGTGATATTGTGTAATTATACACTGACACCATTCCCCGTCACACACGGTGCGATATTGTGTAATTATACACAGACACCATACCCTGTCACACACGGTGTGATATTGTGTAATTACACACAGACACCATTCCCCGTCACACACGGTGTGATATTGTGTAATTATACACTGAGACAACATTCCCCATCACACACAGTGATATTGTGTAATTATGCACTGAGGCACCATTCCCCGTCACACACAGTGTGATATTGTGTAATTATACACTGAGACACCATTCCCCGTCTCACACAGTGTGATATTGTGTAATTATACACTGGGACACCATTCCCCGTCACACACAGTGTGATATTGTGTAATTATACACAGACACCATACCCTGTCACACACGGTGTGATATTGTGTAATTATACACTGACACCATTCCCCGTCACACACGGTGCGATATTGTGTAATTATACACAGACACCATACCCTGTCACACACGGTGTGATATTGTGTAATTATACACAGACACCATTCCCCGTCACACACGGTGTGATATTGTGTAATTATACACTGAGACACCATTCCCCATCACACACAGTGATATTGTGTAATTATGCACTGAGAGACCATTCCCCATCACACACGGTGCGATATTGTGTAATTATACACAGACACCATTCCCCGTCACACGCGGTGTGATATTGTGTAATTATACACAGACACCATTCCCCGTCACACACAGTGTGATATTGTGTAATTATACACTGAGACACCATTCCCCGTCACACAGTGATATTGTGTAATTATGCACAGACACCATTCCCCGTCACACACAGTGTGATATTGTGTAATTATACACAGAAACCATTCCCCGTCACACAGTGTGAAATTGTGTAATTTTACACTGAGACACCATTCCCCGTCACACAGTGATATTGTGTAATTATACACAGACACCATTCCCCGTCACACATAGTGATATTGTGTAATTATACACTGAGACACCATTCCCCGTCACACACGGTGTGATATTGTGTAATTATACACTGAGACACCATTCCCCGTCACACACGGTGTGATATTGTGTAATTATACACTGAGACACCATTCCCCGTCACACACGGTGCGATATTGTGTAATTATACAATGAGACACCATTCCCCATCACACAGTGTGATATTGTGTAATTATACACTGAGACACCATTCCCCGTCACACAGTGATATTGTGTAATTATACACTGGGACACCATTCCCCGTCACACACAGTGTGATATTGTGTAATTATACACTGAGACACCATTCCCCGTCACACAGTGTGATATTCTGTAATTATACACTGAGACACCATTCCGCGTCACACAGTATGATATTGTGTAATTATACACACACCATTCCCGTCGCACACAGTGTGATATTGTGTAATTATACACTGAGGCACCATTCCCCATCACACACAGTGTGATATTGTGTAATTATACACTGAGACACCATTCCCCATCACACACAGTGTGATATTGTGTAATTATACACTGAGACACCATTCCCCGTCTCACACAGTGTGATATTGTGTAATTATACACTGAGACACCATTCCCCGTCTCACACAGTGTGATATTGTGTAATTATACACTGAGACACCATTCCCCGTCTCACACAGTGATATTGTGTAATTATACACTGAGACACCATTCCCCGTCTCACACAGTGTGATATTGTGTAATTATACACTGAGACACCATTCCCCGTCACACACGGTGCGATATTGTGTAATTATACACAGACACCATACCCTGTCACACACGGTGTGATATTGTGTAATTACACACAGACACCATTCCCCGTCACACACGGTGTGATATTGTGTAATTATACACTGAGACAACATTCCCCATCACACACAGTGATATTGTGTAATTATGCACTGAGGCACCATTCCCCGTCACACACAGTGTGATATTGTGTAATTATACACTGAGACACCATTCCCCGTCTCACACAGTGTGATATTGTGTAATTATACACTGGGACACCATTCCCCGTCACACACAGTGTGATATTGTGTAATTATACACAGACACCATACCCTGTCACACACGGTGTGATATTGTGTAATTATACACTGACACCATTCCCCGTCACACACGGTGCGATATTTTGTAATTATACACAGACACCATACCCTGTCACACACGGTGTGATATTGTGTAATTATACACAGACACCATTCCCCGTCACACACGGTGTGATATTGTGTAATTATACACTGAGACACCATTCCCCATCACACACAGTGATATTGTGTAATTATGCACTGAGAGACCATTCCCCATCACACACAGTGTGATATTGTGCAATTAGACACTGAGAAACCATTCCCTGACACACACACTGAGATATTGTGTAATTACACACAGACACCATTCCCCGTCACACGCGGTGTGATATTGTGTAATTATACACAGACACCATTCCCCGTCACACACAGTGTGATATTGTGTAATTATACACTGAGACACCATTCCCCGTCACACAGTGATATTGTGTAATTATGCACAGACACCATTCCCCGTCACACACAGTGTGATATTGTGTAATTATACACAGACACCATTCCCCGTCACACAGTGTGAAATTGTGTAATTTTACACTGAGACACCATTCCCCGTCACACAGTGATATTGTGTAATTATACACAGACACCATTCCCCGTCACACATAGTGATATTGTGTAATTATACACTGAGACACCATTCCCCGTCACACACGGTGTGATATTGTGTAATTATACACTGAGACACCATTCCCCGTCACACACGGTGTGATATTGTGTAATTATACACTGAGACACCATTCCCCGTCACACACGGTGCGATATTGTGTAATTATACAATGAGACACCATTCCCCATCACACAGTGTGATATTGTGTAATTATACACTGAGACACCATTCCCCGTCACACAGTGATATTGTGTAATTATACACTGGGACACCATTCCCCGTCACACACAGTGTGATATTGTGTAATTATACACTGAGACACCATTCCCCGTCACACAGTGTGATATTCTGTAATTATACACTGAGACACCATTCCGCGTCACACAGTATGATATTGTGTAATTATACACACACCATTCCCGTCGCACACAGTGTGATATTGTGTAATTATACACTGAGGCACCATTCCCCATCACACACAGTGTGATATTGTGTAATTATACACTGAGACACCATTCCCCATCACACACAGTGTGATATTGTGTAATTATACACTGGGACACCATTCCCCGTCTCACACGGTGATATTGTGTAATTATACACTGAGACACCATTCCCCGTCTCACACAGTGTGATATTGTGTAATTATACACTGAGACACCATTCCCCGTCTCACACAGTGTGATATTGTGTAATTATACACTGAGACACCATTCCCCGTCTCACACAGTGATATTGTGTAATTATACACTGAGACACCATTCCCCGTCTCACACAGTGTGATATTGTGTAATTATACACTGAGACACCATTCCCCGTCACACACGGTGTGATATTGTATAATTATACACTGAGACACCATTCCCCGTCTCACACAGTGTGATATTGTGCAATTATACACTGAGACACCATTCCCCGCCTCACACAGTGTGATATTGTGTAATTATACACTGAGACACCATTCCCCGTCTCACACAGTGTGATATTGTGTAATTATACACTGAGACACCATTCCCCGTCACACATGGTGTCATATTGTGTAATTATACACTGGGACACCATTCCCCGTCTCACACAGTGTGATATTGTGTAATTATACACTGAGACACCATTCCCCATCACACAGAGTATGATATTGTGTAATTATACACTGAGACACCATTCCCCGTCACACACAGTGTGATATTGTGTAATTATACACTGAGACACCATTCCCCGTCTCACACAGTGTGATAGTGTGTAATTATACACTGAGACACCATTCCCCGTCACACACAGTGTGATATTGTGTAATTATACACTGGGACACCATTCCCCGTCACACACAGTGTGATATTGTGTAATTATACACTGACACCATTCCCCGTCACACACGGTGCGATATTGTGTAATTATACACAGACACCATACCCTGTCACACACGGTGTGATATTGTGTAATTACACACAGACACCATTCCCCGTCACACACGGTGTGATATTGTGTAATTATACACTGAGACAACATTCCCCATCACACACAGTGATATTGTGTAATTATGCACTGAGACACCATTCCCCATCACACACAGTGTGATATTGTGTAATTATACACTGAGACACCATTCCCTGCCACACACACTGAGATATTGTGTAATTACACACAGACACCATTCCCCGTCACACACAGTGTGATATTGTGTAATTATACACAGACACCATTCCCCGTCACACGCGGTGTGATATTGTGTAATTATACACAGACACCATTCCCCGTCACACACAGTGTGATATTGTGTAATTATACACTGAGACACCATTCCCCGTCACACAGTGATATTGTGTAATTATACACAGACACCATTCCCCGTCACACACAGTGTGATATTGTGTAATTATACACAGACACCATTCCCCGTCACACAGTGTGATATTGTGTAATTATACACTGAGACAACATTCCCCGTCACAGTGATATTGTGTAATTATACACAGACACCATTCCCCGTCACACATAGTGATATTGTGTAATTATACACTGAGACACCATTCCCCGTCACACACGGTGTGATATTGTGTAATTATACACTGAGACAACATTCCCCGTCACACACGGTGTGATATTGTGTAATTATACACTGAGACACTATTCCCCGTCACACACGGTGTGATATTGTGTAATTATACACTGAGGCACCATTCCCCATCACACAGTGTGATATTGTGTAATTAAACACTGAGACACCATTCCCCGTCACACAGTGATATTGTGTAATTATACACTGGGACACCATTCCCCGTCACACACAGTGTAATATTGTGTAATTATACACTGAGACACCATTCCCCGTCACACAGTGTGATATTCTGTAATTATACACTGAGACACCATTCCGCGTCATACAGTGTGATATTGTGTAATTATACACACACCAATCCCGTCGCACACAGTGTGATATTGTGTAATTATACACTGAGGCACCATTCCCCATCACACACAGTGTGATATTGTGTAATTATACACTGGGACACCATTCCCCGTCTCACACGGTGATATTGTGTAATTATACACTGAGACACCATTCCCCGTCTCACACAGTGTGATATTGTGTAATTATACACTGAGACACCATTCCCCGTCTCACACAGTGTGATATTGTGTAATTATACACTGAGACACCATTCCCCGTCTCACACAGTGATATTGTGTAATTATACACTGAGACACCATTCCCCGTCTCACAGTGTGATATTGTGTAATTATACACTGAGACACCATTCCCCGTCACACACGGTGTGATATTGTATAATTATACACTGAGACACCATTCCCCGTCTCACACAGTGTGATATTGTGTAATTATACACTGAGACACCATTCCCCGTCACACACGGTGTGATATTGTGTAATTATACACTGGGACACCATTCCCCGTCTCACACAGTGTGATATTGTGTAATTATACACTGAGACACCATTCCCCATCACACAGAGTGTGATATTGTGTAATTATACACTGTGACACCATTCCCCGTCACACACAGTGTGATATTGTGTAATTATACACTGGGACACCATTCCCCGTCACACACGGTGCGATATTGTGTAATTATACACAGACACCATACCCTGTCACACACGGTGTGATATTGTGTAATTATACATAGACACCATTCCCCGTCACACACGGTGTGATATTGTGTAATTATACACTGAGACACCATTCCCCATCACACACAGTGATATTGTGTAATTATGCACTGAGACACCATTCCCCATCACACACAGAGTGATATTGTGTAACTATACACTGAGACACCATTCCCTGCCACACACAGAGATATTGTGTAATTATACACTGAGACACCATTTCCCATCACACAGTGTGATATTGTGTAATTATACACTGAGACACCATTCCCCTTCACACACAGTGTGATATTGTGTAATTATACACTGAGACACCATTCCCCGTCACACACAGTGTAATATTGTGTAATTATACACAGAGACACCATTCCCCGTCACACGCGGCGTGATATTGTGTAATTATACAGACACCATTCCCCGTCACGCGGTGTGATATAGTGTCATTATACACAGACACCATTCCCCGTCACACACAATGTGATATTGTGTAATTATACACTGGGACACCATTCCCCGTCACACATAGTGATATTGTGTAATTATACACTGGGTCACTATTCCCCATCTCACACAGTGTGATATTGTGTAATTATACACTGGGACACCATTCCCCGTCACACAGTGATATAGTGTAATTATACACTGAGACACCATTCCTCATCACACACAGGGTGATATTGCGTAATTATACACTGAGACACCATTCCCCGTCACACACGGTGTGATATTGTGTAATTATACACTGAGACACCATTCCCCATCACACACAGTGTGATATTGTATAATTATACACTGAGACACCATTCCCCGTCACACACGGTGTGATATTGTGTAATTATACACTGAGACACCGTTCCCAATCACACACAGGGTGATATTGTGTAATTATACACTGGGACACCTTTCCCAATCACACACACTGATATTGTGTAATTATACACTGAGACACCATTCCCCATCACACACAGTGTGATATTGTGTAATTATACACTGAGACACCATTCCCCGTCACACACAGTGTGATATTGTGTAATTATACACTGGGACACCATTCCCCGTCACACACAGTGTGATATTGTGTAATTATACACTGACACCATTCCCCGTCACACACGGTGCGATATTGTGTAATTATACACAGACACCATACCCTGTCACACACGGTGTGATAGTGTGTAATTATACACTGAGACACCATTCCCCGTCACACACAGTGTGATATTGTGTAATTATACACTGGGACACCATTCCCCGTCACACACAGTGTGATATTGTGTAATTATACACTGACACCATTCCCCGTCACACACGGTGCGATATTGTGTAATTATACACAGACACCATACCCTGTCACACACGGTGTGATATTGTGTAATTACACACAGACACCATTCCCCGTCACACACGGTGTGATATTGTGTAATTATACACTGAGACAACATTCCCCATCACACACAGTGATATTGTGTAATTATGCACTGAGACACCATTCCCCATCACACACAGTGTGATATTGTGTAATTATACACTGAGACACCATTCCCTGCCACACACACTGAGATATTGTGTAATTACACACAGACACCATTCCCCGTCACACACAGTGTGATATTGTGTAATTATACACAGACACCATTCCCCGTCACACGCGGTGTGATATTGTGTAATTATACACAGACACCATTCCCCGTCACACACAGTGTGATATTGTGTAATTATACACTGAGACACCATTCCCCGTCACACAGTGATATTGTGTAATTATACACAGACACCATTCCCCGTCACACACAGTGTGATATTGTGTAATTATACACAGACACCATTCCCCGTCACACAGTGTGATATTGTGTAATTATACACTGAGACACCATTCCCCGTCACAGTGATATTGTGTAATTATACACAGACACCATTCCCCGTCACACATAGTGATATTGTGTAATTATACACTGAGACACCATTCCCCGTCACACACGGTGTGATATTGTGTAATTATACACTGAGACAACATTCCCCGTCACACACGGTGTGATATTGTGTAATTATACACTGAGACACTATTCCCCGTCACACACGGTGTGATATTGTGTAATTATACACTGAGGCACCATTCCCCATCACACAGTGTGATATTGTGTAATTATACACTGAGACACCATTCCCCGTCACACAGTGATATTGTGTAATTATACACTGGGACACCATTCCCCGTCACACACAGTGTAATATTGTGTAATTATACACTGAGACACCATTCCCCGTCACACAGTGTGATATTCTGTAATTATACACTGAGACACCATTCCGCGTCATACAGTGTGATATTGTGTAATTATACACACACCAATCCCGTCGCACACAGTGTGATATTGTGTAATTATACACTGAGGCACCATTCCCCATCACACACAGTGTGATATTGTGTAATTATACACTGGGACACCATTCCCCGTCTCACACGGTGATATTGTGTAATTATACACTGAGACACCATTCCCCGTCTCACACAGTGTGATATTGTGTAATTATACACTGAGACACCATTCCCCGTCTCACACAGTGTGATATTGTGTAATTATACACTGAGACACCATTCCCCGTCTCACACAGTGATATTGTGTAATTATACACTGAGACACCATTCCCCGTCTCACAGTGTGATATTGTGTAATTATACACTGAGACACCATTCCCCGTCACACACGGTGTGATATTGTATAATTATACACTGAGACACCATTCCCCGTCTCACACAGTGTGATATTGTGTAATTATACACTGAGACACCATTCCCCGTCACACACGGTGTGATATTGTGTAATTATACACTGGGACACCATTCCCCGTCTCACACAGTGTGATATTGTGTAATTATACACTGAGACACCATTCCCCATCACACAGAGTGTGATATTGTGTAATTATACACTGTGACACCATTCCCCGTCACACACAGTGTGATATTGTGTAATTATACACTGGGAC
This sequence comes from Scyliorhinus canicula, assembly GCF_902713615.1. NCBI lineage: Eukaryota > Metazoa > Chordata > Chondrichthyes > Carcharhiniformes > Scyliorhinidae > Scyliorhinus > Scyliorhinus canicula. The sequence goes on from NC_052156.1 coordinate 94,477,955, forward strand.
ACCATTCCCCGTCACACACGGTGCGATATTGTGTAATTATACACAGACACCATACCCTGTCACACACGGTGTGATATTGTGTAATTATACATAGACACCATTCCCCGTCACACACGGTGTGATATTGTGTAATTATACACTGAGACACCATTCCCCATCACACACAGTGATATTGTGTAATTATGCACTGAGACACCATTCCCCATCACACACAGAGTGATATTGTGTAACTATACACTGAGACACCATTCCCTGCCACACACAGAGATATTGTGTAATTATACACTGAGACACCATTTCCCATCACACAGTGTGATATTGTGTAATTATACACTGAGACACCATTCCCCTTCACACACAGTGTGATATTGTGTAATTATACACTGAGACACCATTCCCCGTCACACACAGTGTAATATTGTGTAATTATACACAGAGACACCATTCCCCGTCACACGCGGCGTGATATTGTGTAATTATACAGACACCATTCCCCGTCACGCGGTGTGATATAGTGTCATTATACACAGACACCATTCCCCGTCACACACAATGTGATATTGTGTAATTATACACTGGGACACCATTCCCCGTCACACATAGTGATATTGTGTAATTATACACTGGGTCACTATTCCCCATCTCACACAGTGTGATATTGTGTAATTATACACTGGGACACCATTCCCCGTCACACAGTGATATAGTGTAATTATACACTGAGACACCATTCCTCATCACACACAGGGTGATATTGCGTAATTATACACTGAGACACCATTCCCCGTCACACACGGTGTGATATTGTGTAATTATACACTGAGACACCATTCCCCATCACACACAGTGTGATATTGTATAATTATACACTGAGACACCATTCCCCGTCACACACGGTGTGATATTGTGTAATTATACACTGAGACACCGTTCCCAATCACACACAGGGTGATATTGTGTAATTATACACTGGGACACCATTCCCAATCACACACACTGATATTGTGTAATTATACACTGAGACACCATTCCCCATCACACACAGTGTGATATTGTGTAATTATACACTGAGACACCATTCCCCGTCACACACAGTGTGATATTGTGTAATTATACACTGGGACACCATTCCCCGTCACACACAGTGTGATATTGTGTAATTATACACTGACACCATTCCCCGTCACACACGGTGCGATATTGTGTAATTATACACTAGACACCATACCCTGTCACACACGGTGTGATATTGTGTAATTATACACAGACACCATTCCCCGTCACACACGGTGTGATATTGTGTAATTATACACTGAGACACCATTCCCCATCACACACAGTGATATTGTGTAATTATGCACTGAGACACCATTCCCCATCACACACAGTGTGATATTGTGTAATTATACACTGAGACACCATTCCCTGCCACACACACTGAGATATTGTGTAATTACGCACAGACACCATTCCCCGTCACACACAGTGTGATATTGTGTAATTACACACAGACACCATTCCCCGTCACACGCGGTGTGATATTGTGTAATTATACACAGACACCATTCCCCGTCACACACAGTGTGATATTGTGTAATTATACACTGAGACACCATTCCCCGTCACACAGTGATATTGTGTAATTATACACTGATACACCATTCCCCGTCACACACGGTGTGATATTGTGTAATTATACACTGAGACACCATTCCCCGTCACACACGGTGTGATATTGTGTAATTATACACAGACACCATTCCCCGCCACACACAGTGATATTGTGTAATTATACACTGGGACACCATTCCCCGTCACACACAGTGATATTATGTAATTATACACTGGGACACCGTTCCCCATCACACACAGTGTGATATTGTGTAATTATACACTGAGACACTATTCCCCGTCACACACAGTGTGATATTGTGTAATTATACACTGAGACACCATTCCCCATCACACACAGTGATATTGTGTAATTATACACTGGGACACCATTCCCCATCACACACAGTGATATTGTGTAATTATACACTGAGACACCATTCCCTGTCACACACGGTGTGATATTGTGTAATTATACAGACACCATTCCCCGTCACACACAGTGATATTGTGTAATTATACACAGACACCATTCCCCGTCACACACAGTGATATTGTGTAATTATACACTGAGACACCATTCCCCGTCACACACGGTGTGATATTTCAAAAGTATAGTGAGACTCTCTCCCCAGTCATCATACGAAAAGCAGTAATGAAAGGCAAACCTATTAACAGTAGGAGTCTTTATTTCAGTACAGTACAATATCTGCAGTGGACTACCTGCAACAATTAGCAAGATATGAATGTCATTAGGTGGGTGGGGGAGAGAGAGTGAAGAGCACTTGTAAACTAACCTACACTTTTAATTCCATTGGGTCACTTTGATATCTCCCAGCCCTGTTCACACCTGTTATACTGAGGCTGAGCTGCTCCTGTACAAGGCTGGGACAGTCCTCCATTCACACAGAAAGTAAACCACTGCAACCTGAGCGACTGGAAAACGGGGACTATCGCTGCAGGAGCTATGCTCAGGATCAAGTTTGTTGTTTTGCATTTCCTGCTGATAGAGCATTCTGAAAGTGTATATATTCTACCATACGGTCTCTTAAAGGTTGGAGTGCTACCAGTGTGTCAGTGCCGCCCTTTTCCTCTTTCAAACTCTTTCCTGGAGGAATCACAGTTTACCCATGATGCCTCATCACCAGGTTTCATCCAATAGCATAAGAAATAGATGGTAGCCCACAACCAAATATCCCCGCCGTAACACAGGGCCGACGCCCAGAGAGGGCCCAGCCGACCCCCAGAGAGGGCCCGCCGACCCCCAGGCTGGGCCCGCCGACCCCCAGACTGGTCCCGCTGACCCCCAGAGAGGGCCTGCCGACCCCCAGGCTAGACTCGCCGACCCCCAGAGAGGGCCCGCCGACCACCAGACTGGTCCCGCCGACCCCCAGGCTGGACTCGCCGACCCCCAGGCTGGGCCCGCCGACCCCAGACTGGTCCCGCCGACCCTCAGATTGGGCCCGCCGACCCCCAGACTGGGCCCGCCGACCCCCAGGCTGGGCCCGCCAACCCTCAGATTGGGCCCGCCGACCCACAGATTGGGCCCGCCGACCCTCAGATTGGGCCCGCCGACCCTCAGATTGGGCCCGCCGGACTGTTAATGTCACTGACCACAGGCAGCAAAGAACGATCTGGAGTGGCCTCTTACTATTTGAAAATTAGGAAGCCTTGCAGCAAAAGATGTGAACAAAATCCTAACCCTAACTCCCAGCAATGCCCATATCCGCACAGAATCAATCAAGAATCTTCCACTACACTTGAAGGAAATGGAGGGGAGAGATCTATAATGACACTGAGTAGCTTAATACCAGCGAAAAGATGGCCTGGGCTCGCCGAAAAGGAGCTGGGTTTGGTCTGAGGGGTCTCCCTGGAGCGGTTGGACTTGGCAAGAGGGGGCTGGTTTTTGAGTGGGGCTGGTGTCACCTTGATTATCAATTATTTCATTTAAATTACTAAAACACTATGTGGCTACTTAAATTAAAAAACAAATTTGTTTGCCAAAAATGACATTTAGCTGCATAGCAGTGTGAAACCATTGAGGCTCTTTCGAGTGTTACAGTCTCCAAATATGTCAATCCCTGTGGCTTGGATGGAACTAGGATGGGCTGGCGTGGGGGATGCATTGAGATGGGCTGTGCAGCTTGGATAAAGCTGGGAGGACCGGGATGCCCGGAGATGGGCTCGGGGCGGGGGGGGGGGGGGGGGGGGGGCTGGGATGCCCGGGGATTGGGGGGGGGGGGCGGCTCTGGGATGCGCCGAGTTGGTCGAGGGGGGGGAAGGCGGAGCTGGAGGCACTGAGATGGCGTGGAGGGGGGCTATTAACTTTCAAGGCAGGAAGGAGGGGCCTGTTGGATCCCCGGGTAATGATGGCACTGTCATCCACAGGACTTGCCATCCCCGTTTAGCCAGGCTTGGTGGAGGCAGTGACCTGCACAATTCAAGTTTGTCCCAGAGTGTGGAGTCTTTCAATACAGATCATTGTAAAGAGTTTGTAAAATCCAAACAAAATAAAAACCCTGAATCCATTTCCTGGAAGGTTGAATGTGCTCATTTTTTCACAGTAAGAATCTTCACAAGATTGCATTCAGGGCCAAGTCAAATAAAATATTCTTTAAAAATAAACAAAGTACGCTGTGCACTAAATTTTAGGCAATTTTGTTATTGTTTCCCTCCTCCCCCGAGAGAGAGATTTGGAGATCGAGGAGGGTTAGTATTGAACCATCAAACTCTTAACACTTCTGTCTGCCTCTCCTCACTCAGTCTGTACCTGTTCTGGAGGAGTTCACACAGACATTCATTACACAAATCATCACCCAATTCAATTCAATCTTCAAACACTATCAGTGTTAGGAAACAAAAAGATGTCTGTTTCATTTGTAAACAAATCCACTCAGTCTCCAAAGTCCTTTTCCTGCGTGCCTCAGGCCGAGGTGCCCTGTGAGAGACAGGACGGGTCACCCAACATAGCCACTGATCAGCTGCCAGTTCCTCCAAGTCATACCCAGGAAGATCAGAAAAAACAAAGTGCTGAAGGTCCTGCTTCGTGTCTTCATCAGCGGCAGCAGGCAGTTAGTCAGCGTTGACACAAAGACCAGGAGTACGGCCATCACTGCCAGGAGCACATTGATCAGTTTGCCCAGTAAGGTCCGGGCCGTCCCATTCTCCAGACCCTCCAACTGGACCACTTGTTGCTGCTGCTGTTGCAGCTCCATCTTGGAGATACGAGTCTGACAGGCTTCCAGGGCCTCCTGCAAAAGTCACAACAACACATGAGCAAAACCGCCCAGGTCCACCACTTACACCAGCAGGGTGTATACCTATACCAACCAGGTCACAAAATAACCAATTACAGAGTTTGAGAGGAGGAATGGGAGAGCGGGAGGGAGAGTGGGAACAGGAGAGGTGAAGCGGAGAGGGGGAACGGGAGAGGGGAATGGAAGAGGGGGAACGGGAGAGGGGAAGGGAGAGGGGATGGGGAACGGGAGAGGGGGAACAGGAGAGGGGAGGGGAAGAGGGGGAACGGGAGAGGGGGAACAGGAGAGGGGGAACAGGAGAGGGGAAGGGAAAAGGGGGAACGGGAGAGGGGATGGGAAGAGGGGGAACGGGAGAGGGGAAGGGGAGAAGGGGAAGGGGAACGGGAGAGGGTGAACAAGAGAGGAGGAACGGGAGAGGGGGAACGGGAGAGGGGGAATGGGAATGGGAGAGGAGGAACGGGAGAGGGGGAAAGGGAAAGGGGGAACGGGAGAGGGGAAGGGAAGAGGGGGAACGGGAGAGGGGAAGGGAGAGGGGAAGGGGAACGGGAGAGGGGGTACAGGAGAGGGGGAACAGGAGAGGGGAAGGAAAGAGGGGGAACGGGAGAGGGGAAGGGAGAGGGGAAGGGGAACGGGAGAGGGGGTACAGGAGAGGGGGAACAGGAGAGGGGAAGGAAAGAGGGGGAACGGGAGAGGGGAAGGGGAGAAGGGGAAGGGGAACGGGAGAGGGGAAGGGGAGAGGGGGAACGGGAGAGGGGAAGGGGAGAGGGGGAACGGGGAGAGGGGAAGGGGAGAGGGGGAACGGGAGAGGGGATGGGGAGAAGGGGAAGGGGAACGGGAGAGGGGGAACAGGAGAGGGGGAACGGAAGAGGGGGAACGGAAGAGGGGGAACGGAAGAGGGGAACGGGAGAGGGGGAACGGGAGAAGGGGAACGGGAGAAGGGGAACGGGAGAAGGGGAAGGGGAGAGGGGAAGGGGAGAGGAAGAACGGGAGAGGGGAACGCGAGAGGGGAACGGGAGAGGGGGAACGAGGGAGGGGGAACGGGAACGGGAGAGGGGGAACAGGAGAGGGGGAACGGAAGAGGGGGAACGGGAGAGGGGGAACGGGAGAAGGAGAACGGGAGAGTGGAAGGGGAGAGGACAAGGGAGAGGGGGAACGGGAGAGGGAAGGGAGAGGGGGAACGGGAGAGGGGAAGGGGAAGAGGGGGAACGGGAGAGGGGGAACGGGAGAGGGGGAATGGAGAGGGGAAGGAGTAGAGGGGAGAGGAGGGATGGGAGAGAAGGGACGGGAGAGGGGGCACGGGATCTAGAAGAGATTGCATTAAAATTACCAGGTCACTTAGGCGTGCAGGCAGCAGAGCTCGCGACCATTGCATATATAGTGGACCACCCAGATTCGTTCCCCAGCCAGCAGACATATATTCGGACAGCTTATATGTCTGTAACAGCCTGACCGATTTTCTACCCCTGTGGAGGACAAGAGGTTTTGTCTCCGCAGACGGGAAGCCCCTTCCTTCAGCCCCATTATTCCGCCATATCCTAGAAAAGGCAAAGGATAGGACGGATGGCATTATTAAAGTTAGAAGTCACCATAGGTCATCCCCCCTGGAAGTGTAAAAGCCGACGCACTGGCAAAGAAGATTCCAGGCGAGGTCACTTTTGGACACCCCCAGCTAGCGCACCAGTGAGTGCAGTTCAGGTCTCACAGACAGAGATAGAAGATTTAGTACAGGCACAGAAGCAGGACGAAAATCTCCGGAAGATTTTTAAAGGAAACTTTGTGGCCCAGTACGATAGATTCAAACACACTTTGACCACACATGAGGGTGTGATCATTAAAGATAAATTGTATGTGGTTCCTGAACAGGTCAGGAATCAAATGATTGCCTTATTCCATGACAGTCATGGACACTAAGGGATCGACCCTACCACAAGACACCTTAGACAACTCTGTTGGTGGCCCAACTTACGACAAGATGTAACCCACTATATTGAGAATTGTTTAATTTGTGCGCAGAATAACCCAGAGAGGTATTCAAAGAAGGCACAACTCAGCCACACTCGCCCCGTTAATGGCCCCTGGACAAACCTCCAGATCGATTTTATAGGACCATTGCCCCCTTGCAGGAATGGCTATAAATATGTTCTGGTGGTCATAGATACCTTTACCAAATGGGTAGAGGCATTCCCTTCACGCACCAACACAGCAAAGACAGCTGCAAAGATCCTGACCCACCACATCTTTACGAGATGGGGTCTCCCCAGAAGTATAGAATCAGATCAGGGATCTCACTTTACAGGACAGGTCATGAAGAACGTCCTGACCATATTCGGAATAAAACAGAATTTTCACATTGCGTATCACCCCCAGTCAAGCGGGATAGTAGAACGCATGAATCGGACCCTAAAATCGACCCTTAGGAAGATGGTACAGGAAAACAATTCGACTTGGGATTCAGTGCTCCCATTCGCACTAATGTTCATCCAAAATACAGTTTCATCATCTACAGGTTTCACCCCACACACACTTATGACCGGACGCCCTATGATAGGATCAGAATTCCTTTTAGGGACTGGACATGACCAGCCCAGAAGTGACGGCCCTCACACACAAGAAAGCAGTCAAAGAATTAGTTGAGACTGTGAGGTCTGCACAGTTAGCAGCTGCAGTAACATTGGGGAAAAGACGGAAACAGAGCATGGCCTGTTTCAACAAGAATGTACACCCCACAGAATTAAGGTTGGGCAACTGGTTATGCTATCTGTTTATAACCCCAGCACGTTTTTGGCTCCTAAATTTTCCGGCCCGCACTCAATTTCGGACAAATCAGCCCCTCAGTATATAGGATCAAGTACCCAAACGGGAGGACTGCGTGGTTTCATATTAACCAACTAAAGGCTTATGGAACACAGTCAAACCACTCACACCATATCCTGCTCAATGCAGCAGAACACCTCGCCCCGCCCACAAGAGACACATTTCCACCCTCCCCCTCACAGACCAGTTCCTCATCGGACTCGACCTCGACTCCGCCCACTGACTCCAGACCACACCCCGGAACGCCCACAAGCTGCCACAGCAGAGACAGTGACAGTGAAACTGAGGACAGCCACAGCACTCCACCCTACAGCCCCACTTCAGCGACTACGACCCCGACTCCAGTGACCCCATGGAGATCACCTACATTACAAATCCGGACCCACACCTACACCCACCACCCAACACTGACGACCCCGACAACGCTCCTTCAATTTTAGACCCCACGATTTGGCACAGGGACAATTCTTGGCGACTTGTCTGCAATGACGAGAGTGACCCCAGGTCACACAATGCAAAGATTGCATGTCTAATCCATACAAGGGTATGGGATCCGGGAGAAGAGGATGACTTGATGTCTGATTCCCGACACGGCAACCCCTTTGCGACCCTGTTCGCAGAGAATGAGGAGAAGTGAGGTGTCCAGATGATGTGAAAGAGGAACCGCTTGAGAGAGGCGCTGTCCTTTCTGATGGAACCTGCACGTATGTATGTTTGTTTGTATGTTAAATGTTTGATTTGGAGATCGGCCACTTGCTTTTCAGCCGAAAAGCTTGTGACCACCTCACATGCACGTTAGTTTGTCCGCAGATATTTCTGAGAACTTGACACATCTGAAATGTCTGGAGCACAGCTCAACTTTTTCACAAGGAGCATCTTGGCTCCTCCCTTTTTTTTTAAGTGCCCCTTTATTCTGGGAATAGAGGCTGCAATTCCATATGACTACATTCTTGCCCGTTCATTTCAGGTTGCTCAGGCAGTGGAGAAATGGCATTGAGGACCCGCCCTGTCTGAGGACCCCCCTTTGGTCAGCTAAGCTCGGGTACAGCACAGCACGCCCTACCCGGGGATCCCATACAACTCTTAAACGTCACGGCCCATACGCAACTCATTCGACCTTTTCGTTTCTAAACTTTGGTTTCATTTTTGTTTAAGGTAGCCCTTTGGCCGCCATCCCATATGCTATTTACATCCAGGAACATTCGGATGGTAAATCGCAAAACCTGCGAGACGACTCGCAGTGGCACAGTTGTTAGGTGTATGTCTGGTCCTAAATTCGCTTTTGAAAAAAAAAATGAGGGAAGTCACAGGGTGTGACTTGGCCATTCATTTAAGGGACAATTGGAATGAGAGGACAGATACACTAACATTACAGGTACTGTATTAAACTAATTATTGACAGATACTGTGCTTGATCCCATAGCTTTCGAACCTTCGAAGGAAGGATCAGAGCAAGATCAGCAATACAAAAGGACAGAAGGAAGAGAAGGAAGAAGACCACGATGAAGAACTACATGCTTTTAGTTACTGTTTTTGTATTTTTGCGCGTGGACGCAAACCATTTTCCCCCTATGACCCCCGCCGTTAATGTTTCCCACACACCGACTTCTCAAAGCCCAGTAATGAACAGCAAGGACCAGACCTGGTGCAAAAAATTCATGACCTGGTACTCACTTTCGTACGTCATTGAATCACTTTTGGTGATTACAGTTCTCTGCATCATAGTGCAGACCCTCAGGATGAGGAAATGGAGAGGAGAGCCTCCCGCTCCATGCGCCTCAACCATTTACAGAGTACAATTCCCTATTTTCGGATTCCACCAATCTCCCCAACCCCTTGATGTGTAATAAAGGATTTAATTAGATTTGTTACGATCTGTAAATAAAGATTATTGCGGATGTATTATAATGTTCTGCGCTCGACTGCCGAGTCAGAAAACGAAATGTACAGATACTGTTGTATGAATGAGTAAGGGTTTAGAATGTTATAGGATGTTTTAAATATGAGATAAGAATAGTTTATTGAGATAGTTAGAGGTTCCCGATTCGAATTGGTAATGCATGTCCCCTTTGACATAGGCCAATCAGAAACTGTTAGTTAAAATTTTTTTTGCCATAGTTGAGGAAAGAATAGAAGCCATGGAACTCGCTGAGGTCAGGGGACCCAAAGACACCGTACCTAGGTGATCCTTCATGATTTCTCATGAGGATCACAAGGAGGGAGTGTAGCCACCTGGGGTGGCCACTGCCCAACACAAAATGGAAGATTGCAAGGAATGCAGGGAAAATGGACATGTTGTAAAGCAAGCAGCTTGCAAAGCGCTTGTATATTGGGAAGGCTGCAGAAACCAGTTTTGACTGCTGCAGAAACCAGACAGCACTGTGAAAAGAAACCAGTTAACATACTAATGAGGCGATACCGGGCGATCCCCAGATACAATGGAAACAAGTTAAACACAGATCGATACATTGAATGGAAGGCCAGACCTTTCGGCGCCAGAGAAGCCCAAAACAATAAGTTCCAAGAACCGCCCCAGTGACCGAGGAACTGCCCCATGATTGGGGGGTTCAAACATATCGATTGGGAAGAGATCCAATCGATTCCAAGCAGGTAAAGGGTCCGCCCAAAGGGGCACGGATCCCCTGGGACCTATAAAAGACAGGTCCCACACATGGTTCAGTCTTCTGATCCAGCCCTCCTCTCTCTTTGACCAACACTCCTCCGTGGACCAGCTTTTGCCAAGAAGGTCTCGAACGAGAGAGAGGAGAGGGTTCGGACAGCAGCCGCCAACAAGTAAGTGCCTCACAACGATCGCTACCAGAGATAGGCACTCCTGACACCTTTTAACTGATACCAACCTGAAGTCTGCAGACCAGAGCAGAGCAAGAGGCCTTGTTCCCTGACCCAGCAGTTGCTTCGAGATAAGTATTAGTTTATTTAGTGGTAGGAATAAGTTTAATCCTTTTAGCGTGTGCATGGGTAGTTATTATAATTGTATTATAATAAACTCAGTTGTTTGGACTTACTAATTGGTGTATGGTTTTATTGCTTTGAACTTCACCTTGAAGCTTGTGGCGGTGTCTTAACGACACCTGGCGACTCCAGAGCTAAGTACAGAAACAGAGCCAAATTGAGTGTTAAGCACACTCACCCAGAAAGAACAACGGGAGCGGGAGAGGGGAAGGGGAGAGGGGAAGTCGAGAGGGAAAGGGGAGAGGGAAAGGGGAGAGGGAAAGGGGAGAGGGAAGGGGAGAAGGGGAGAGGGGGAGAGGGGGAGAGGGGAAGGGGAGAGGGGAAGGGGAGAGGGGAAGGGGAAAGGGGGAAGGGGAGAGGGAGAATGGGAGAGGAGGAACGGAGAGGGGGGAACGGGAGAGGGGAACGGGAGAGGGGAAACGGGAGAGGGGGAACGGGGAGAGGAGGAACGGGAGAGGAGTAACGGGAGAAGAGGAACGGGAGAAGAGGAACGGGAGAGGGGAAACGGGAGAGGAGGAACGGGAGAGGGGGAATGGGAGACAGGAAGGGAAGAGGGGGAATGGGAGAGGGGGAACGGGAGAGGGGGAATGGGATAGGGGGAATGGGAGAGGGGGAACGGGAGAGGAGAAGGGAGAGGGGCTACGGGAGAGGAGGAACAGGAAGAGGGGGATACGGGAGAGGGGAACGGAAGAGGGGGAACAGGAGAGGGAGAACGGGAGAGGGGCTACGGGAGAGGGGCTACGGGAGAGGGAGGAACAGGAGAGGGGGATAGGGGAGAGGGGATACGGGAGAGGAGGAAGGGGAGAGGGGGAACGGGAGAGGGGGAAGGGGCGAGGGGATACGGGAGAGGAGGAAGGGGAGAGGGGAAGGGGAGAGGGGATACGGGAGAGGAGGAAGGGGAGAGGGGGAACGGGAGGGGGGAACGGGAGAGGGGGAACGGGAGGGGGGAACGGGAGGGGGGAACGGGAGGGGGGAACGGGAGGGGGGAAGGAGAGGGGGGAAGGAGAGCGGGGGAGGGGAGAGGGGAAGGGGAGAGGGGAAGGGGAGAGGGGAAGGGGCGAGGGGAAGGGGAGAGGGGAAGGGGCGAGGGGAAGGGGAGAGGGGAAGGAGAGCGGGGGAGGAGAGAGGGAAAGGAGTGAGGGGAAGGGGAGAGGGGGGAGAGGGAAAGGAGAGAGGGGAAGGGGAGAGGGGAAGGGGAGAGGGGAAGGAGAGAGGGAAAGGGGAGAGGGGAACAGGAGAGGGGAACGGGAGAGGGGAAGGGGAGAGGAGGAAAAGGAAAGGGGGAACGGGAGAGGGGAAGGGGGGAGGGGATGGGGAGAGGGGAAGGGGGGAGGGGATGGGGAGAGGGGGAACAGGAGTGGGGATGGGGAGGGGGGAACAGGAGAGGGGAATGGGAGAGGGGAAGGGGCGAGGGGGAACGGGAGAGTGGGAAGGGGAGAGGGGGAACGGGAGAGGGAGAACGGGAGAGGGGCTACGGGAGAGGAGGAACAGGAGAGGGGGATACGGGAGAGGGGTACGGGAGAGGGGAACGGGAGTGGGGAACGGGAGAGGGGAAGGAGAGAGGGGAAGGGGAGAGGGGGAACGGGAGAGGGGGAAGGGGAGAGGGGATACGGGAGAGGAGGAAGGGGAGAGGGGGAACGGGAGAGGGGGACGGGAGAGGGGCCGGAAGGATCACTGTGAGGACCGGGCTGTGAGGTGGGGTTGGTACAGGACTGAATAACAAGGAGTGTTTCTAGATTGGATTGCACACCGAGTCCATAAACACTGACCTGGATGTCCTGTGCTCGCTCAGTTGACTGGTAGGCAATCTTTTCCTCCATGCTCACAAGCTCCTGCTTCAGGTTAAGGATCTCGTTTTGGTGAAGCTCCGTAAGATCATTGAGCTGATCCTCAAGCCGTTCACACCTGTTACACACAAAAAAACATGTAAAATTATAGATTGCTGTCCATCTTACTTTCAAACATCAAACAACGTGATTACTGTCCATGACGGACTGGGTAATCAGACACAGTGTGAAGGGTACAGTAACATTGGGGCTGGGTAATCAGACACAGTGTGAAGGGTACAGTAACATTGGGGCTGGGTAATCAGACACAGTGTGAAGGGTACAGTAACATTGGGGCTGGGTAATCAGACACAGTGTGAAGGATACAGTAACATTGGGGCTGGGTAATCAGACACAGTGTGAAGGGTACAGTAACATTGGGGCTGGGTAATCAGACACAGTGTGAAGGGTACAGTAACATTGGGGCTGGGTAATCAGACACAGTGTGAAGGGTACAGTAACATTGGGGCTGGGTAATCAGACACAGTGTGAAGGGTACAGTAACATTGGGGCTGGGTAATCAGACACAGTGTGAAGGGTACAGTAACATTGGGGCTGGGTAATCAGACACAGTGTGAAGGGTACAGTAACATTGGGGCTGGGTAATCAGACACAGTGTGAAGGGTACAGTAACATTGGGGCTGGGTAATCAGACACAGTGTGAAGGGTACAGTAACATTGGGGCTGGGTAATCAGACACAGTGTGAAGGGTACAGTAACATTGGGGCTGGGTAATCAGACACAGTGTGAAGGGTACAGTAACATTGGGGCTGGGTACTCAGATAGTGTCCAGTCACTCTCAGCCTGGGGGTACAGTCATTCTCAGCCTTGGGGTACAGTCACTCTTAATTTGGGGGTACAGTCACTCTCAATTTGGGGGTACAGTCACTCTCAGCCTGACGGTACAGTTATTCTCAATCTTAGGGTATAGTCACTCTCAGTTTGGGGGTAGTCACTCCGAGCCTGGGGGGTACAGTCACTCTCAGCCTGTGGATACAGTCACTGTCAGCCTCGGGACAGAGTCACTCTCAGTTCGGGGTACAGTCACTCTCAGTTCGGGGGCACAGTCACTCTCAGTTTGGGAGCACAGTCACTCTCAGTTTGGGGGCACAGTCACTCTCAGCCTGGGCGCGCAGTCACTCTCAGCCTGGGAGTACAGTCACTCTCAGCCTGTGGGTACAGTCACTCTCAGCCTGGGCGCGCAGTCACTCTCAGCCTGGGAGTACAGTCACTCTCAGCCTGGGAGTACAGTCACTCTCAGCCTGGGGGTACAGTCACTCTCAGCCTGGGAGTACAGTCACTCTCAGCCTGTGGGTACAGTCACTCTCAGCCTGGGCGCGCAGTCACTCTCAGCCTGGGAGTACAGTCACTCTCAGCCTGTGGGTACAGTCACTCTCAGCCTGTGGGTACAGTCACTCTCAGCCTGGGAGTACAGTCACTCTCAGCCTGGGAGTACAGTCACTCTCAGCCTGGGAGTACAGTCACTCTCAGCCTGGGAGTACAGTCACTCTCAGCCTGTGGGTACAGTCACTCTCAGCCTGGGAGTGCAGTCATTCCCAGCCTGGGCGCGCAGTCACTCTCAGCCTGGGGGTACAGTCACTCTCAGCCTGGGCGCGCAGTCACTCTCAGCCTGGGCGCGCAGTCACTCTCAGCCTGGGAGTACAGTCACTTTCAGCCTGTGGGTACAGTCACTCTCAGCCTGGGGGTGCAGTCACTCTCAGCCTGGGAGTACAGTCACTCTCAGCCTGTGGGTACAGTCACTCTCAGCCTGGGGGTACAGTCACTCTCAGCCTGTGGGTACAGTCACTCTCAGCCTGTGGGTACAGTCACTCTCAGCCTGGGGGTGCAGTCACTCTCAGCCTGGGGGTACAGTCACTCTCAGCCTGGGGACGCAGTCACTCTCAGCCTGTGGGTACAGTCACTCTCAGCCTGTGGGTACAGTCACTCTCAGCCTGGGAGTGCAGTCACTCTCAGCCTGTGGGTACAGTCACTCTCAGCCTGGGGACGCAGTCACTCTCAGCCTGTGGGTACAGTCACTCTCAGCCTGTGGGTACAGTCACTCTCAGCCTGGGAGTGCAGTCACTCTCAGCCTGGGCGTACAGTCACTCTCAGCCTGTGGGTACAGTCACTCTCAGCCTGGGGGTACAGTCACTCTCAGCCTGGGGGTGCAGTCACTCTCAGCCTGGGGACGCAGTCACTCTCAGCCTGGGGGTACAGTCACTCTCAGCCTGTGAGTACAGTCACTCTCAGCCTGGGGGCGCAGTCACTCTCAGCCTGGGAGTACAGTCACTCTCAGTCTGGGGGCGCAGTCACTCTCAGCCTGTGGGTACAGTCACTCTCAGCCTGGGGGTGCAGTCACTCTCAGCCTGGGGACGCAGTCACTCTCAGTCTGGGAGTACAGTCACTCTCAGCCTGGGGGCGTAGTCACTCTCAGCCTGGGGGTGCAGCCACTCTCAGCCTGGGGGCGCAGTCACTCTCAGCCTGGGGGTGCAGTCACTCTCAGCCTGGGAGTGCAGCCACTCTCAGTCTGGGGGCGCAGTCACTCTCAGCCTGGGGGTGTAGTCACTCTCAGCCTGTGGGTACAGTCACTCTCAGCCTGGGAGTACAGTCACTCTCAGCCTGAGAGTGCAGTCACTCTCAGCCTGGGAGTGCAGTCACTCTCAGCCTGGGAGTACAGTCACTCTCAGCCTGTGGGTACAGTCACTCTCAGCCTGGGGTGCAGTCATTCCCAGCCTGGGGGTACAGTCACTCTCAGCCTGTGGGTACAGTCACTCTCAGCCTGGGGTGCAGTCATTCCCAGCCTGGGGTACAGTCACTCTCAGCCTGGGGGTACAGTCACTCTCAGTCTGGGGGTGCAGTCACTCTCTCTCTCTCATGCCAATATGCTTCACAGCCAGTGAGGACAGAGGGTTTCCTCCGGGTGCTCCGGTTACCTTCCACAAGACCTGAAAGACGTGCTTTTCGATTAATTGTATATTTGAATTCCCCCTCTGTTTACCCGATCCAGCGCCGGAATGTGGCAACTCGGGGATTTTCACAATAACTTCATTGCACTGTTAATGTAAGCCGACTGTAGAACATAGAACAGTACAGCACAGGCCAGGCCCTTCGGCCCTCGATGTTGTGCCGAGCAATGATCACCCTACTCAAACCCATGTATCCACCCTATACCCGTAACCCAACAACTCCCCCCCTTAACCTGACTGTAAAGGGCAGCACGGCGGAGCTGTGGTTAGCACTGCTGCCTCACAGCACGATGCCCCAGGTTCGATCACGGTTCTGGGTCACTGTCCATGTGGAGTTTGCACATTCTCCCGTGTCTGCGTGGGTCTCGCCCCCACAACACAAAGATGTGCAGGTTAGGTGGATTGGCAACGCTAAATTGCCTCTTAAATTGGAAAAATGAATTGGGTACTCTAAATTTTAAAAAATGTAAGCCTACTTGTGACAACAAAGATGATGATGATTATTATTAAGGAGAGTCTCTGTTGTGATGGATGGAAATTGACAGTAATGAGTGCAGATCAAGCTCCCACCAAAACAGGCGGCCGGGCAGGTAGATAAGGCAGCTCCAGGGTCCCGGGTTCGATTCCGGCTTGGGTCACTGTCTGTGCGGAGTCTGCACATCCTCCCCGTGTGTGCGTGCGTTTCCTCTGGGTGCTCCGGTTTCCTCCCACAGTCCAAAGATATGCAGGTTAGATGGATTGGCCATGATAAATTGCCCTTAGAGTCCAAAATTGCCCTTAGTGTTGGGTGGGGTTACTGGGTTATGAGGATAGGGTGGAGTTGTTGACCTTGGGTAGGGTGCTCTTTCCAAGAGCCGGTGCAGACTCGATGGGCTGAATGACCTCCTTCTGCACAGTAAATTCTATGATAGGGTGTCTTCTATCCAGAGGTATGTTGGATACTTGCGTCTATTAGCCTAAGTGTCGATTCTAAGAGCAGGGAGGGTATGATGGAGATGTGTAAAATGCTGGTGAAGCCCCAGCTGGAGTATTGTGTGCAGTCATGTCACCACACTATAGGAAGGCTGTCATTGCATTGGAGAGGGTGCAGAGGAGGTTAACCAGGATGCTACCTGGGTTGGAGCGATTCAGCTATGAAGAGAGGCACGGTAGGCTGGAATTGTTTGCCTTAGAGCAGAGAAGGCTGAGGGGATATTGATTGAGATGTCTAAAATTATGATGGATAAACATAGGGTGGACAGGAAGGAACTTTCTTCTTAATAGAGTGGTTATTAACCAGGGGGCTTAGATTTACAAACGCCAGGGTTCCAGGTTCGATTCCCGGCTGGGTCACTGTCTGTGCGGAGTCTCCACACTCTCCCTGTGTCTGCGTGGACTTCCTCCGGATGCTCCGGTTTCCTCCCACAAGTTCCAAAAGATGTGCTGTTAGGTAATTTGGACATTCTGAATTCTCCCTTTGTGTATCCGAACAGGTGCCAGAATGTGGTGACTCGGGGCTTTTCACAGTAATTTCATTGCAGTGTAACAATAAGTCTACTTGTGACAATAAAGATTATCAAAGGGTCTGCGTGGGTTTCCTCCGGGTGCTCCGGTTTCGTCCCACAGTCCAAAGATGTGCAGGTTAGGTGGACTGGCCATGATAAATTGCCCTTAGTGTCCAAAAAGGTTTAGTGGGGTTACAGGGATGGGGTGGAGACGTGGGCTTAAATAGGGTGCTCTTTCCAAGGGCCGGTGCAGACTTAATGGGCTGAATGACCTCCTTCTGGACTGTAAATTCTATGATTCCATCTAATCTTCTCTCAAACATCTCTTCTCCAAGGAGGGCTAATCTTCTCCCAGCTTCTCTCCTCTATCCGTGACTGAAGTATCCCATCTCTGGAACCATTCTGGTGAATCTTTTCTACACTCTCTCTAATGCCTTCACATGTTTCCTGAAATGTGGTCCCCAGAATCACAAAATACCGCAGCTCAGGCCGAACCAGCCTAACATAATCCCCTTGCTTTGTACTCCATGACCTTAATTTATAAGGTCCACGGGCAGCACGGTGGCACAGTGGGACCTCACGGCACCGAGGTCCCAGGTTTGATCCTGGCTCTGGGTCACTGTCCGTGTGGAGTTTACACATTCTCCCCGTGCTTGCGTGGGTTTCACCCCCACAACCCAAAGATGTGCAAGGTAGGTGGATTGAATACGCTAAATTGCCCCTTAATTGGAAAAAAAAATGAATTGGGTACATTAAATTTATAATAAAAAAATTATAAGGTCCACGATCACATATTTCATTTCTACCACAAATATATGATAGAAAAAGGGAAGTGTGATCATTCGGCCAAAGTTGACAACTTAAACAGTCAGGAGATGTGAAAGGAAACTGATCTGATGTCTCAGCTGTCAGTTAGATCTCTTTGTATTCTTTCACAGGATGTGCGAATTGCTAGGCCCAGCATTTGTTGCCCAGCCCTAACTGCCCCTTGAGCAGGTGGCATTGAGACACCCTCTTGAACTGCTGCAGTCCATGTGCTGTAGGTACACCCGCAGTGCTGTTAGGGAGGGAGTTCCAGAATCATAGAATCTCGACAATGCAGGAGGCCATTTGGCTACCCATCAATTCTGCACTGCCCTCTGATAAAGCCTTTACAGGGAGATGGTGGTACAGTGGTATTGTTATTGGATAGACCCAGTCCAAAGATGTGCAGGTTGGGTGGATTAGCCATGATAAATTGCCCTTGAGTGTCCAAAATTCTATGATCTATGATTAACCTAGGACAAAAGTTCGGCACAACATCGTGGGCCGAAGGGCCTGTTCTGTGCTGTATTTTTCTATGTTCTATGTAATGCTCTGGGGACCCGGGTTACAATCTCACCACGGCCGATGGTGAAATTTTGAATTCAATAAAAATCTGGAATGAAAAGTTCGATGATGTCCATGAAACCATTGTTGATTGTCGTAAAAACCCAAAATTAAAAATTCTATCTCGTCCCAGTTAATAATCCTTTTGAATACCTCGATCGAACCTGCCATCCTCTCACAAAGTTTGCTCCAGACTCCGTACACCTCTGGATGAAGAATTATTTCCTCACATAACTTTGACTCTTGTTGACAATTATATTGAATCAGTTCCCTCCAGTTCTTGATGCTCTCGGGTGGGAGCAGTGTCTCACTAATTACCCTGTCCGTACCCTCAGGATCCTGGACATCTCTTTCAAGTCTCCCCTCAGCCTTCTTTTCTCCAAGGAAAACAGACCCAACCATCTCAATCTGTCCACACAGCTAAAGTTCTTTATCCCTGGAATCATACTTGTGAATTTTCGCAACTTTGCCCAATGCTTTCACATCCTTCCTCAAGTATCGTGCCCAGAACTGGACACAGTCTCCAAATGAGGCCGAACTAGCCTCTTTTACAAGTTCAACACTTCACGCAATGCCCCTATTAATAAGATCCAAGATATTATGTGCTTTATTAACTGCTCTCTCAACATTCCCTGACATGTTCAATAACTTATGTACATGTACACCAAGTGTACCTGCAGCTCCTTTAGAGCTTCTCTCACACTATCTTAAATTCTTTGAGGTGGTGACAAGTAGGTTAGACCAGGGAAACCCAGTGGATGTGGTCTATCTGGATTTCCAAAAGGCCTTTGTTAAGGTGCCACACAGGAGGCTGCTGAGTAAGGTGAGGGCCCATGGTGTTCGAGGTGAGCTACTGGCATGGGTTGAGGATTGGCTGTCTGACAGAAGGCAGAGAGTTGGGATAAAAGGTTCTTTTTCGGACTGGCAGCCAGTGACCAGCGGTGTCCCACAGGGTTCAGTGTTGGGGCCACAGCTGTTCACCATATATATTAATGATCTGGATGAAGGGACTGGGGGCATTCTAGCGAAGTTTGCCGATGATACAAAGTTAGGTGGTCAGGCAGGTAGTGCTGAGGAAGTGGGGAGGCTGCAGAAGGATCTAGACAGTTTGGGAGAGTGGTGCAGGAAATGGCTGATGCAATTCAACGTGAGAAAATGTGAGGTCTTGTACTTTGGAAAAAAGAATCCAAGCATAGACTACTTTCTAAACGGTGAGAAAATTCATAATGCCAAAGTACAAAGGGATCTGGGAGTGCTAGTCGAGGATTCCCTAAAGGTAAACATGCAGGTTGAATCTGTGATTAAGAAAGCGAATGCAATGTTGTCATTTATCTCAAGAGGGTTGGAATATAAAAGCAGCGATGTGCTACTGAGCCTTTATAAGGCTCTGGTTAGGCCCCATTTGGAGTACTGTGTCCAGTTTTGGGCCCCACATCTCAGGAAGGACATACTGGCACTGGAGCGTGTCCAGCGGAGATTCACACGGATGATCCCTGGAATGGCGGGTCTAACATATGATGAACGGCTGAGGATCCTGGGATTGTTTTCATTGGAGTTTAGAAGGTTAAGGGGAGATCTAATAGAAACTTACAAGATAATACATGGCTTAGAAAGGGTGGACGCAAAGAAACTGTTTCCGTTAGGCGAGGAGACGAGGACCCGTGGGCACAGCCTTAGAATTAGAGGGGGTAAATTCAGAACAGAAATGCGGAGACATTTCTTCAGCCAGAGAGTGGTGGGCCTGTGGAATTCATTGCCGCGGAGTGCAGTGGAGGCCGGGACGCT
Organism: Scyliorhinus canicula; assembly: GCF_902713615.1. Taxonomy (NCBI): domain Eukaryota; kingdom Metazoa; phylum Chordata; class Chondrichthyes; order Carcharhiniformes; family Scyliorhinidae; genus Scyliorhinus; species Scyliorhinus canicula. The sequence continues at coordinate 94,498,039 of NC_052156.1, forward strand.
AAATGGCTTCAAGGCAGAGATAGATAAATTCTTGATGTCGCGAGGAATTAAGGGCTACGGGGAGAATGCTGGTAGGTGGAGTTGAAATGCCCATCAGCCATGATTGAATGGCGGAGTGGACTCGATGGGCCGAATGGCCTTACTTCCACTCCTATGTCTTATGGTCTTATCTTTTCATATTCTTCCTGAGAGTGTTGGTATGTGTTTTTGTGTGTTGGTAAGTGTTGGTGAGTGTTTGTGTGCGTTAGTGTGTGAGAGGTGTATAGAGACTCTCAGACTCCGCAGGGAGGAAGGGAATGGGTGACCACCAGACAGAGCAAGAGAGCGAGGCAGGTAGTCCAGGCTCCTGTGGCCATTCCCCTGCAAAACGCTTTGGATACTGTTGAGGGGAATGGCCACTCAGGGGAAAACAGCAACAGCCAAACTTGTGGCACCACAGTTGGTTCTGCTGCAGAGGGGAGGGGTGATAAGTGTAACAGTGCAATAGTTATAGGGGATTCAATTGTAAGGGGAATAGACAAGCGTTTCTGTGGCCACAAACGAGACTCCAGGATGGTATGTTGCCTCCCTGGTGCTCGGGTCAAGGATGTCTCTGAGCGGGTACAGGACATTCTGAAGGGGGAGAGTGAACAGCCAGTGGTCACTGCGGTACATATTGGTACAAACAACATAGGTAAAAAAAAAAGGGATGAGGTCCTAAAAGTAGAATACAGGGAGCCAGGAAGGAAGTTAAGAAATCGGACCTCGAAGGTAGTGATCTCAGGATTACTACCGGTGCCACGTGCTACTCAGAGTAGAAATGACAGGATATATAGGATGAGTACGTGGCTGAAGGGATGGTGTCAGGGGGAGGGTTTCAGATTCCTGGGGCATTGGGTTCTGGGGGAGGTGGAACCTGTACAAACTGGACGGGTTACACCTGGGCAGGACTGGAGCTGATGTCCTTGGGGGTGCTATTTGCTAGAGTGGTTGGGGAGTGTTTAAACTAATGTGGCAGGGGGATGGGAAACGATGCAGGAAGTTGGAAGATAGTAAAACAGGGACAGAAACAAAAGGCAGTCAGGGGGAAAGTGCAAGGCAGAGAAGCCATAGTCAAAAATCAAAAAGGGCAACAGTACAAGGTACAGTGACTGAGGGGAGCTCGGTGAATAGGCCCAGTAATACTAAAAGGAGTAAAACGGGAAGTAAAAACATAAATGGAAAGCGACGATCATGTTACATGAAGCTATGGGTTCAACGACAAGGAAAATTAGGAGAAAAGCTAAGAGGAAAAATAACTTAGGAGAGGTTACTGATCAAGGTGTTAAGATTCAAAACAGAGGTATAAAAGCCAACATAAGTGTACTTTACCTGAATGCTCGTAGTATTCGGAATAAGGTAAATGGTGCAAATCATCGTGAATGACTATGATTTAGTGGCCATTACTGAAACATGGTTAAAGGATGGTCACGACTGGGAGCTAAGTGTCTAAGCGTATCAAACTATAGAGAAGGACAGAGTGGATGGTAAGGGAGGTGGTGTTGCTCTGTTATTTAAGGATGACATCCGGGCAATAGTAAGGGATGACATCAATGCTATGGAGGATAAGGTTGAATCCATTTGGGTGGAAATCAGGAACAGTAAGGCGATAAAAACACTGTTAGGAGTAGTCTATAGGCCACCAATAGTAATGTTATGGTGGGGCAGGCAATAAACAAAGAAATAACGGATGCATGTAGAAATGGTACAGCAGTTATCATGGGGGATTTTAATCTACATGTCGATTGGTTTAACCAGGTCGGTCAAGGCAGCCTTGAGGAGGGGTTTATAGAATGTATCCGCGATAATTTCCTAGAACAGTATGTAATGGAACCTACGAGGGAACAAGCGGTCCTAGATCTTGTCCTGTGTAATGAGACAGGATTGATTAATAATCTCATAGTTAGGGATCCTCTCAGAAGGAGCGATCACAATATGGTGGAATTTAAAATACAGATGGAGGGTGAGACTTTATGGTGAAGCAGTTGAGGAACAGTGGAGAACCTTCCAAACGATTTTTCACAGTGCTCAGCACAGATTTATACCAACGAAAAGGAAGGATGGTAGAAAGAGGGAAAATCGACCGTGGATATCTAAGGAAATAAGGGAGAGTATCAAATTGAAGGAAAAAGCATACAAAGTGGCAAAGATTAGTGGGAGACTAGAGGACTGGGAAATCTTTAGGGGGCAACAGAAAGCTACTAAAAAAGCTATAAAGAAGAGTAAGATAGATTATGAGAGTAAACTTGCTCAGAATATAAAAACAGATAGTAAAAGTTTCTACAAATATGTAAAACAAAAAGAATGGCTAAGGTAAATATAAGTCTTTTAGAGGATGAGAAGAGAGATTTAATAATGGGAGATGAGGAAATGGCTGAGGAACTGAACAGGTTTTTTGGGTCGATCATCACAGTGGAAGACACAAATAACATGCCAGTGACTGATAGAAATGAGGCTATGACAGGTAAGGACCTTGAGAGGATTGTTATCACCAAGGAGGTAGTGATGGGCAAGCTAATGGGGCTAAAGGTAGACAAGTCTCCTGGCCCTGATGGAATGCATCCCAGAGTGCTAAAAGAGATGGCTAGGGAAATGGCAAATATGCAAGTGATAATTTACCAAAATTCACTAGACTCTGGGGTGGTCCTCACGGTAGCATGGTGGTTAGCATCAATGCTTCACAGCTCCAGGGTCCCAGGTTCGATTCCCGGCTGGGTCACTGTCTGTGTGGAGTCTGCACGTCCTCCCCGTGTGTGCGTGGGTTTCCTCCGGGTGCTCCGGTTTCCTCCCACTGTCCAAAGATGTGCGGGTTAGGTGGATTGGACATGCTAAATTGCCCGTAGTGTAAGGTTAATGGGGGGATTGATGGGTTACGGGTATACGGGTTACGTGGGTTTAAGTAGGGTGATCATTGCTCGGCACAACATCGAGGGCCGAAGGGCCTGTTCTGTGCTGTACTGTTCTATGTTCTATGTTCTATGTCCTGGCGGATTGGAAATTAGCAATCGTGACACCACTGTTTAAAAAAGGAGGTAGGCAGAAAGCGGTTAATTATAGGCCAGTGAGCTTAACTTCGGTAGTAGGGAAGATGCTGGAATCAATCATCAAGGAAGAAATAGCAAGGCATCTGGATGGAAATTGTCCCATTGGGCAGACGCAGCATGGGTTCATAAAGGGCAGGTTGTGCCTAACTAAGTTAGTGGAATTTTTTGAGGACATTACCAACGCGGTAGATAACGGGGAGGCAATGGATGTGGTATATCTGGATTTCCAGAAAGCCTTTGACAAGGTGCCACACAAAAGGTAGCTGCATAAGATAAAGATGCATGGCATTAAGGGTAAAGTAGTAGCATGGATAGAGGATTGGTTAATTAATAGAAAGCAAAGAGTGGGGATTAATGGGTGTTTCTCTGGTTGGCAATCAGTAGCTAGTGGTGTCCCTCAGGGATCAATGTTGGGCCCACAATTGTTCACAATTTACATAGATGATTTGGAGTTGGGGACCAAGGGCAATGTGTCCAAGTTTGCAGATGACACTAAGATGAGTGGTAAAACATAAAGTGCAGAGGATACTGGAAGTCTGCAGAGGGATTTGGATAGGTTAAATGAACGGGCTAGGGTCTGGCAGATGGAATACAATGTTGACAAATGTGAGGTTATCCATTTTGGTAGGAATAACAGCAAAAGGGATTATTTAAATGATAAAATATTAAAAGATGCTGCTGTGCAAGAGAGACCTGGGTGTGCGTGTGCATGAGTCGCAAAAATTTGGTTTACAGGTGCAACAGGTGATTAAGAAGGCAAATGGAGTTCTGTCCTTCATTGCTAGAGGGGTGGAGTTTAAGATGAGGGAGGTATGCTGAAATTGTATAAGGTGTTAGTGAGGCCATACCTGGAGTATTGTGTTCAGTTTTGGTCTCCTTACCTGAGAAAGGACGTACTGGCGCTGGAGGGTGTATAGAGGAGATTCACTAGGTTAATCCCAGAGCTGAAGGGGTTGGATTATGAGGAGAGGTTGAGTAGACTGGGACTGTACTTGGAATTTAGAAGGATGCAGGGGGAATCTTATAGAAACATATAAAATTATGAAGGGAATAGATAGGATAGATGTGGGCAGGTTGTTTCAACTGGTGGGTGAAAGCAGAACTAGGGGCATAGCCTCAAAATAAGGGGAAGTAGATTTAGGACTGAGTTTAGGAGGAACTTCTTCACCCAAAGGGTTGTGAATCTATGGAATTCCTTGCCCAGTGAAGCAGTTGAGGCTCCTTTATTAAATGTTTTTAAGAAAAAGATAGATAAGTTTTTGAAGAATAAAGGGATTAAGGGTTATGGTGTTCGGGCTGGAAAGTGGAACTGAGTCCACAAAAGATCAGCCATGATCTCATTGAATGGTGGAGCAGGCTCGAGGGGCCAGATGGCCTACTCCTGCTCCTAGTTCTTATGTTCTTATACTCTGTGTTCCTGTCACTCCGCCAATTTCTTCCCCAAGTGCCTACTTCGATTATTCTTCCACGGTTATAATTTTGCTCACAAGTCTGTTGTGTGATACTGTATCGAATGTCTTTTGAAAATCCATATGCACCACATCAACAGCGAGGCCCTTATCAACCCTCTCTGTTACTTGCTCAAAAAACTCCAGCAAGTTCGTTAAACAAAATTTTCCCTCAACGAATCCATGCTGGTATTCCTAAATTATCTTGCACTTGCCCAGGTGATTATTGATTTTATCTCAAACTATAGTTTCCAGAGGTTTGCTAACTGCTGAAGTCAAATTGCCTGGTCTGCAGCTTCTGGCTTTATCCTTGCTCCCCTCTAAACATTCATAATTCTCCAGTTCTCTTGACACCACTTCTGTATGTAAGGAAAACCAGTAGACTATGAGCAGTGCAATTTCCACTCTCACATCCCTCAGTAACCTTGGATGCTTCTCATCCGGTCCTGGTACCGTATCAATTTGAAGTAAAGGTAGACTTTCTGTAACACCTGCTCCCTTTCAAATCTAAATTCTTCTTGTGGCCCTGTTGCTAGAATTCTATCTCACCTCGACCTAGGTAGCATCCTCTTCCTTTGCAAAGACACATGTAAAGTACTCCAAAGATGTGCAGGTTGGGTGGATTGGTCATGATAAATTGCCCTTAATGTCCAAAATTCTATGATTAACCTAGGACAAAAGTTCAGCACAACATCGTGGGCCGAAGGGCCTGTTATGTGCTGTATTTCTCTATTCTCTACTTATTTAATACCTCTGCTCTTTCTCCTAACTCCATGTGCAAGTGGCATCTCTCATCATCCAGGGCACTTTGGATTTATTTGTCCTACCTTTTCACTTCCAGGGGAAATACCTTGAAATGTATTTGAAGGTAGCCTATTGTTCAGCCACTGTCTTTTCTGCCAAAATGTGATTCCAACTCACTCGACTCAGATGCATTCTTCTCCCATCGAAGTTGCCTTTCCCACAATTAAATATCCCTATTTTGGATTGTTCCATGGCAAACCTAAACCTCAACAATCATAATAATAACCTTTATTATTGTCACAAGTAGGCTTACATTAACACTACAATGAAGTTACTGTGAAAAGCCCCTAGTCGCCACACTCCGGCGCCTGTTCGTGTTCACCGAGGGAGAATTCAGAATGTCCAATTCACCTAACAGAGACCCAAGCCGGGAATTGAACCCGAGACCTCGACGCTGTGAAGCAACGGTGCTAACCACTGTGCTACAATGCCGTCCACAATGATCACTGTTGTCCCACTGATATTTTATCCAGTTGGGCCAAATCGTTTCCCAGAACCAGATCCAATGGTGCCTGCCCTCTCGTTGGACCGGAAACATACTGCAGCAGAAAATGATCTTGAAATTCTGGAAATTCTTGTCCTTTCACATTATTCTATCCCAGTCCATATTTGGATAATTGAAATAGCCCATTATAATTATCCTATAATTCTTGCATCTCTAGAACATAGAACAGTACAGCACAGTACAGGCCCTTCAGCCCACGATGTTGTGCCGACTACTTAACCGAATGTAAGATCAACCTGACCTACACCCCTTCAATTTACTGCTGTCCATGTGCTTTTGTAAGAGTCGCTTAAATGTCCCTAATGACTCTGACTCCACCTCTGCTGGCAGTGCATTCCACACACCCATCACTCTCTGTAAAGAACCTACCTCTGACATCTCCCCGATACCTTCCTCCAATCGCCTTAAAATTATGTCCCCTCGTGACAGCCATTTCCGCCCTGGGGAAAAGTCTCTGGCTATCCACTCTATCCATGCCTCTCATCACCTTGTACACCTCTATCAAGTCACCTCTCTGCCTTCTTCGCTCCAGTGAGAAAAGCCCTAGCTCCCTCAACCTTTCTTCATAAGACATGCCCTCCAGTCCAGGCAGCATCTGGTAAATCTCCTCTGTTCCCTCTCCAAAGCATCCACATCCTTCCTATAATGAGGCGACCAGAACTGGACACAATATTCCAAATTCATCAATGTGTCTCGTCACATCCTCAAAGAATTCAATGAGGCTTGTGAGGCATGACCTGCCCCTCACAAAGCCATGCTGACTATCTTTAATCAAACGTATTTAATCTAAATAACTCTGTAACTTCTTTGCAAATGTGTTTCTCTACAACCCTTCCACCAATTGGTGGTCTATATCCCATTCTGATCAGTGTTATTGCATCTTTTTCATTCCTTAACTCTAGCCAGAGATCTGAAACATCCTTTCTCTCCAGTACTGTAATCCCATATTTAATAATCCTGTCATTACTTCCATCCCATTTCTTCCTTTCCTACCTCTCCTAAATACCCAGGAATATTCAATACCTGGTGCTGTAGTTCTTTGAGCCAGGTATGTCCACCTGTTTCTGTAGTTCAACAGTCTTATTAACCACACTCCGTGCATTCACATACATGCACAATAAACCTGATTTAATGGTTTTACTTTCCCTTACTCTGACCCCATCTAATGACTTCAAAACTCTTCAAGGATTGTATTTACCTTGATATTATTCTCTGATATATCTTCCTTATCAGTTAACACTTCTCTACTTCCCACTGCCAATTTTTCTCCTCTTTATTTTCCCTCAGGTTCACATCCTCCTACCAATCTAGTTTAAGCCCAGTGAAGCAATTGAGGCGACCTCATTGAATGTTTTTGAGTGAAAGGTGGATAGATTTTTGAACAGGAAATAAGGGTTGTGGTGAGTGGGTGGGTAAGTGGAGCTGAGTTCACAAAAGATCAACCATGATCTCATTGAATGGTAGAGCAGGCTCGAGGGGCCAGATGGCTTACTCTTGCTCCTAGTTCTTATGTTCTCATCAGCTTTAGTAAACCTCCCTGTGAGGACATTAGTCCCAGTCCTGAGAAGTCCTTGGCAGGTAGGATCAAGAAAAACCCTAATGCTTTCTATAGGTATGTCAGGAATAAAAGAATGACTAGGGTAAGAGTAGGGCCAGTCAAGGACAGTAGTGGGAAGTTATGCGTGGAGTCCGAGGAGATAGGAGAGGTGCTAAATGAATATTTTTTGTCAGTATTCACACAGGAAAAAGACAATGTTGTCGAGGAGAATAGTGAGATACAGGCTACTAGACTAGACGGGTTTGAGGAGAAGGTGTTAGCAATTCTGGAAAGTGTGAAAATAGATAAGTCCCCTGGGCCGGATGGGATTTATCCTAGGATTCTCTGGGAAGCTAGGGAGGAGACTGCAGAGCCTTTGGCTTTGATCTTTATGTCATCATTGTCTACAGGAATAGTGCCAGAAGACTGGAGGACAGCAAATGTTGTCCCCTTGTTCAAGAAGGGCAGTTGAGACAACCCCGGTAACTATAGACCAGTGAGCCTTACTTCTGTTGTGGGCAAAGTCTTGGAAAGGATTATGAGAGATACGATTTATAATCATCTAGAAAGGAATAATTTGATTAGGGATAGTCAACACGGTTTTGTGAAGGGTAGGTCGTGCCTCACAAACCTTATTGAATTCTTTGAGAGGTTAACCAAACAGGTGGACGATGGTAAAGCAGTTGATGTGGTGTATATGGATTTCAGTAAAGCGTTTGAGAAGGTTCCCCACGGTAGGCTATTGCAGAAAATACGGAGGCATGGTAGCACGGTAGCATGGTGGTTAGCATAAATGCTTCACAGCTCCAGGGTCCCAGGTTCGATTCCCGGCTGGGTCACTGTCTGTGCGGAGTCTGCACGTCCTCCCCGTGTGTGCGTGGGTTTCCTCCGGGTGCTCCGGTTTCCTCCCACAGTCCAAAGATGTGCGGGTTAGGTGGATTGGCCATGCTAAATTGCCCGTAGTGTCCTAAAAAGTAAGGTTAAGGGAGGGATTGTTGGGTTACGGGTATAGGGTGGATACGTGGGTTTGAGTAGGGTGATCATGGCTCGGCACAACATCGAGGGCCGAAAGGCCTGTTCTGTGCTGTACTGTTCTATGTTCTATGGAAATGAGGGTGATTTAGCAGTTTGGATCAGAAATTGGCTAGCTGTAAGAAGACAGAGGATGGTGGTTGATGGGAAATGTTCAGCCTGGAGTTCAGTTACTAGTGGTGTACTACAAGGATCTGTTTTGGGGCCACTGCTGTTTGTTATTTTTATAAATGACCTGGAGGAGGGCGTAGAAGGATGGGTGAGTAAATGTACGGATGACACTATCAGTGGATTTGTGGACAGTGCGGAAGGATGTTGCACGTTACAAGAGGGACATAGATAAGCTGCAGAGCTGGGCTGACAGGTGGCAAATGGAGTTTAATGCAGAAAAGTGTGAGGTGATTCATTTTGGAAGGAGTAACAGGAATACAGAGTACTGGGCTAATGGTAAGATTCTTGGTAGTGTGGATGAGCAGAGAGATCTCGGTGTCCATGTACTGGATCCCTGAAAGTTGCCACCCAGGTTGATAGGGTTGTTAAGAAGGCGTAGGGTGTGTTAGCTTTTATTGGCAGAGGGGCTGAGTTTCAGAGCTATATGAGGTCATGTTGCAGTTGTGCAAAACTCTGGTGCGGCCGCATTTGGAGTATTGCGTACAGTTCTGGTCGCCTCATTATAGGAAGGACGTGGAAGCATTGGAAAGGGTGCAGAGGAGATTTACCAGGATGTTGCCTGGTGTGGAGGCAAGATCTTATGAGGAAAGGCTGAGGGACTTGAGGCTGTTTTCGTTAGAAAGAAGGTTAAGAGGTGACTTAATAGAGGCATACTAGATGATCAGAGGATTAGATAGGGTAGACAGTGAGAGCCTTTTTCCTCGGATGGTGATGGCTAGCACGAGGGGACATAGCTTTAAATTGAGGGGAGATAGATATAGAACAGATGTCAGAGGTAGGACCTTTACTCAGAGAGTAGTAAGGGCGCGGAATGCCCTGCCTGCAACAGTAGAGGATTCGCCAATACTAAGGGCATTTAAATGGTCATTGGATAAACATATGGATGATAATGGAATAGTGTAGATGGGCTTTAGAGTGGTTTCACAGGTCGGCGCAACATCGCGGGCCGAAGGGCCTGTACTGTAATGTTCTAATTCTAATACACACACACCCCTCCCCCAAACGCTACACACACACACACCCCTCCCCCATACATTACGCCCCCTCCCCCATACGCTACACACACATCCCCCTCCCCCATACGCGAAACACAACCCCCCTCCCCATACGCGACACACACACCCCTCCCCCATATGCTACACACACACACACACCCCTTCCCCCATTTGCTACAGACACCCCCCTCCCCATACGCTACACACACACACACCCCTCCCCATACGCTACACACACACACCCCCATACGCTACACACACACACCCCCATACGCTACACACACCCCTCATACGCTACACACACCCCCCATACGCTACACACACACACACCCCTCTCCCCCATACGCTACACATAGACACACCACCCTCCCCCATACGCTACACACACTCCCTCCCCCATACGCTACACACACCCCTCTCCCCCATACGCTACACACGCACACCCCTCTCCCCCATACGCTACACACACACACAACCCCCTCCCCCATACACTACGCACACACCCCCTTCCCCATACACTACAATCACACACCCCCTCCCCCATTCGCTCCACACACACACCCCTCCCCATACACTGCACACACACACACCCCTCTCCCATACACTACACACACACACCCCCATACGCTACACACACCCCTCATACGCTACACACACACCCCCCATACGCTCCACACACACACCCCTCTCCCCCATACGCTACAGATAGACACACCACCCTCCCCCATACGCTACACACACTCCCTCCCCCATACGCTACACACACACACACCCCCCTCTCCCCATACGCTACACACACACAACCCCCTCCCCCATACACTACACACACACAGACTCCCCTCCCCCATACGCTGCACACACACACCCCTCCCCCATACACTACACACACACCCCCTTCCCCATACACTACACACACACTCCCCCTCCCTCATACACTACAATCACACACCCCCTCTCCCATTCGCTACACACACAGACACCCCCTCCACCATACGCTACACACACACACCCCTCCCCCATACGCTGCACACACACACACCCCTCCCCCATACACTACACACACCTCCTTCCCCATACACTACACACACACACCCCCTCCCCCATACACTACAATCACACACCCCCTCCCCCATTCGCTACACACAGACACCCCCTCCACCATACGCTACACACACACACCCCTCCCCCATACGTTGTACACACATACAGCCCTCCCCCATACGCTGCTCCCACACACACACACCCCTCCCCCATACACTACACACACACACAGACTCCCCTCCCTATACGCTGCGCACACACACACACACACCCTCCCCCATACACTACACACACACCCCCCTCCCCATACACTACACACACACACCCCTTCCACCATACGCTACACACACACACCCCTCCCCCATACGTTGTACACACACACACAGCCCTCCCCCATACGCTGCACCCACACACACACCCCCCTCCCCCATACACTACACACACACAGACTCCCCTCCCCATACGCTGCACACACACACCCCTCCCCCATACGTTGCACGAACACACACACCCTCCCCCATACACTACACACACACACCCTTCCCCATACACTGCACACACACCCCCCATACACTACAATCACACATCCCCCTCCCCCATTCGCTACACACACAGACACCCCTTCCACCATACGCTACACACACACCACCCCATACGTTGTACACACACACACAGCCCTCCCCCATACGCTGCACCCACACACACACACCCCTCCCCCATACGCTACACACACACACCCTCTCCCCATACGCTGCACAGACATACACACCCCTGTTCCATATGCTACACATACTCCCCTTCCCATACGCTACACACGCACACACCCCCCTCCCCCATACGCTACACACACCCCCTCCCCATACGCTACACACGCACACACCCCCTCCCCATATGCTACACGCACACACCCCAACCCATACGCTACACAACTAACACCTCTCTCCCCCATACACTACACACACACCCCTCCCCATATGCTACACACACACACCCCTTCCCCCATATGCTACACAGACACCCCCCTCCCCCATACGCTACACACACACACCCCCTCCCCATACGCTACACATGCACACACACCCCTCCCCTGTACGCTACACACACCCCCTCCCCATGCGCTACACACGCACACACCCCCTCCCCCATACGCTACACGCACACACACCCCAACCCATACGCTACACACACACACCCCTCTCCCCCATGCGCTACACACACCCCTCCCCATATGCTACACACACACACACCCCTTCCCCCATATGCTACACAGACACCCCCCTCCCCCATACACTACACACACACCCCTCCCCATACGGTACACACACACCCCCATACGCTACACACACACCCCCATACGCTACACACACACCCCCATACGCTACACACACACACACACTCCCTCCCCCATACGCTACACACACCCCTCTCCCCCATACGCTACACACACACCCCTCTCCCCCATACGCTACACACACACACAACCCCCTCCCCCATACACTACACACACAGACTCCCCTCCCCCATACGCTGCACACACACACACCCCTCCCCCATACACTACACACACCTCCTTCCCCATACACTACACACACACACCCCCTCCCCCATACACTACAATCACACACCCCCTCCCCCATTCGCTACACACACAGACACCCCCTCCACCATACGCTACACACACACACCCCTCCCCCATACGTTGTACACACATACAGCCCTCCCCCATACGCTGCTCCCACACACACACACCCCTCCCCCATACACTACACACACACAGACTCCCCTCCCCATACGCTGCACACACACACACCCCTCCCCCATACGCTGCACACACACACACCCCCTCCCCCATACACTACACACACACACCCATACACTACAATCACACATCCCCCTCCCCCATTCGCTACACACAGACACCCCTTTCACCATACGCTACACACACACACTTCCCCCATACGTTGTACACACACACACAGCCCTCCCCCATACGCTGCACCCACGCACCCCTCCCCCATACGCATCACACACACACACCCTCTCCCCATACGCTACACACACACACACACCCTTCCCCATACGCTGCACAGACATACACACCCCTCCTCCATATGCTACACATACCCCACTCCCCCATATGCTACACACACACCCCCTCCCCATACGCTACACACGCACACACCCCCCTCCCCCATACGTTACACACACCCCCTCCCCATATGCTACACACGCACACACCCCCCTCCCCCATACGCTACACGCACACAGCCCCCTCCCGATACGCTACACGCACACACCCCTCCCCCATACGCTACACGCACACACACCCCTCCCCCATACGCTACATGCACACACCTCCCCCATATGCTACACCCGCACCTCCCCCAAACCCATAGACACCTCCCCCATATACAGACACATCCCCATATACACACTCCCCCATACACACGTACACTCTCCCCATACACACATACACACTCCCCCATACACATGCACTCTCCCCCATACACACATGCATATACCCCCATACACACTCCCCCATACACACATACACGCTCCCCCATACACACTCCCCCATACACACATACACACACCCCCATTCACACTCCCCCATATCCCCATACACTCTCCCCCGTACACACATACACTCTCCCCCATACACACATACACTCTCCCCCATACACACATACACTCTCCCCCATACACACATACACTCTCCCCCATACACACATACACTCTCCCCCATACCATAGATTATCATAGAATTTACAGTGCAGAAGGAGGCCATTCGGCCCATCGAGTCTGCACCGGCTCTTGGAAAGAGCACCCTACCAAAGGTCAACACCTCAACCCTATCCTCATAACCCAGTAACCCCACCCAACACTAAGGACATTTATGGTCACTAAGGGCAATTTATCATGGCCAGTCCACCTAACCTGCACATCTTTGGACTGTGGGAGGAAATCGGAGCACTCGGAGGAAACCCACGCATACACGGGGAAGATGTGCAGACTCCGCACAGACAGTGATCCAAGCCGGAATCGAACCTGGGACCCTGGAGCTGTGAAGCAATTGTGCTATCCACAATGCTACCATGCTGCACCGAACACACATACACTCTCCCCCTCACACACATACACTCTCCCTCATACACACATACACTCTCCTCATACAGACATACACACTTCCCCATACACACATACACACTCCCCCATACACACATACGCACTCCCCCCCATACACACATACACTCTCCCTCATACACTCCCCCCCCATACACACATACACACTGCCCCATACACACATACACTCTCCCCCATACACACATACACTCTCCCCCATACACACATACACTCTCCCCCATACACACATACACTCTCCCCCATACACACATACACTCCCCCCCCCATACACACATACACTCCCCCCCCATACACACATACACTCCCCCCATACACACATACACTCCCCCCCCATACACACATACACACTCCTCCATACACACATACACCCCCCCCCCCATGGAATTCCTTGCCTAGTGAAGCAGTTGAGGCTCCTTCATTACATGTTTTTAAGGTAAAGATAGATAGTTTTTTGAAGAATAAAGGGATTAAGGGTTATGGTGTTCGGGCCGGAAAGTGGAGCTGAGTCCACAAAAGATCAGCCATGATCTCATTGAATGGCGGAGCAGGCTCGAGGGGCCAGATGGCCTATTCCTGCTCCTAGTTCTTATGTTCTTATACACACATACACTCTCCCCCATACACACATACGCACTCCCCCATACACTCTCCCCCATACACACATACACTCTCCCCATACACACTCCCCCATACACACACCCCCATACACACATACACACTCCCCCATACACGCATACTCTCCCCCATACACACTCCCCCATACACAAATAGACTCCCCCCCCATACACACATACACTCTCCCCCATACACACATACACTCTCCCCATACACACATACACTCTCCCCCATACACACATACACTCTCCCCATACACACTCCCCCATACACACGCCCCCATACACACATACACACTTCCCCATACACGCATAGACTCTCCCCCATACACACATACACTCCCCCCCATACACACATACACACTCCCCCCATACACACATACACTCCCCCCCCATACACACATACACACTCCTCCATACACACATACACTCCCCCCCATACACACATACACACTCCCCCATACACACATACAGACCAGTTGTGAAAGGTTCAGGGTGGATATGATTGGAAACACCCACCCACTCTAGGACAGGAATGAATCTCACATCAAACCAAATGTAAATGACCAACAATCTAACAGGAGGTTGGTTGTAGTGCACCATACAGCTCCTTGCTTTGACTGTACCTGTATCGTTCTTCCTGAAGTGTTTGTAACATGAGGGTATAATCCCTCTGATAGTGAGATTTCAGAGTGTCAAACGATTCTTCCAATCGGGATTGCGTTTCCTTCACTTGGTGCAGTTCCTGGAATATTCCCTCAAAGCCCAAGTTGGAGAGGTCCAGTGTGTTGGTTTTCGAGGTGGACAGTTCCAAGGGTGTCCCTGACATGCTGTTGGCACCCGAACCCGACGTGCCACTTGAGCACTCCTCCTCACTGCCGTACCTGGGGCTGAATTGCAGATTGCCACAGATGCCTAGGCCCTTGAGGCATTCCTCAGCCTGTTCTTCATCCAGGGAGTCCTTGAGGCTGGGAATGTTGTCAGCACTGCCAAATCTGTTGCGGAGAAGAGATGCAAACCCCCGCGGTTTAGAGACCACAGCGCCTGCAGCCGTGTGGGTTGCCTGGGAAAAGCTGGAGAGGCCGCCCCGTACGCTGCCCACCACACCCTCGCTGAAACCGGTCACCTTGGCGCTCACACCTTTCAAGCCCTGCTGCATGTCCCGCAGCACATCCTTGGGCTGCCGAGGGATACCGTTGTACTCAATCTCGCGCAGTTTGCGGTGGTAGTGCTCGAGCTTGCGCTGCAGCTGGAGGATTGTTTGAGCTGATTTCTGGTTCTTCTTCTCAAAGACCTGCTTGATGCGGGCACCCTGCTGCCGGTCCGCATTGTTGGCCAGCTTGAGATACTCTGCCACATTGTCATCCCGGGCTGTCTGCTCAACCTTCAGCTGTTCGGTCAACTTCAGGATTTTCTGCTGCAGGTGGGCGATGGCAGCTTTTGTCCTCTGAGGGTCCAGGGCAGCATCCAGGCCATCCACGCTGAGCCCACCATCTGAGCTTGAGGCAATCACACTCGACGGGGCCAAGCTGTTCAATTCCAGCCGTTCGATCTACGACACAGAACCAAAGGTCAATAGTGCACGTGTGGTTCCTTTAGAAAATAGAACAAATGGTGACAACTATATACCAGGGTGATTAGGAGAAATGATTGAAACCCCAGATCTCCTCCCAGCAGCTTCTCCACTCCAAACAAAGTTGCTACGAGAGCTGTTGTTTGCCATTGTTGATGAGAAATAGTCATTTACCCCAACATTATATGTGGAGCTACCAACAGGTTTGTGTGTGGATGACTGGGATTATTCAGAGGCTACACAGGGCTCGCGTGTGGATGACTGGGATTATTCAGAGGCTACACAGGGCTCGCGTGTGGATGACTGGGATTATTCAGAGGCTACACAGGGCTCGCGTGTGGATGACTGGGATTATTCAGAGGCTACACAGGGCTCACGTGTGGATGACTGGGATTATTCAGAGGCTACATAGGGCTCACGTGTGGATGACTGGGATTATTCAGAGGCTACACAGGGCTCGCGTGTGGATGACTGGGATTATTCAGAGGCTACACAGGGCTCGCGTGTGGAAATTCTACACGTTTAAGCATTTGAATTGAGTTTACAAAATCTGGAAATGAAAAACTGGGATTTGTAAAACTAACCAGGAAGTGTTGTCATTAAGAACCCGCAATGGTTCACCCCAATGTCCAATGAAGGAAACCTGCCGTACTGAGTCTGGCATAATGTTGCTCCGGACCACACCAATGTGATCGATTCTCAACTGCTCTGTGAGGGGACCGAGCACGCCACTCAGTTATAATAGTAATAATCTTTATTGTCACAAGTAGGCTTACATTAACAGTGCAATGAAGTTACTGCGAAAATCCCGAGTCACCACATTCCGGCGCCTGTTCAGGTACACAGAGGGAGAATTCACCTAACAAGCACGTCTTTCAGGACTTGTGGGAGGAAACTGGAGCACCCAGAGGAAACCCATGCAGACATGGGGAGAACATGCAGACTCCACACAGACAGTGATCCAAGCCGGGAATCAAACCTGGGAATTTGTATCAAACTAACAAAGAAGCTCACGCTACCTCCTCAGGACAGCTAGGAATGGACAATAAACGATGGTCACATCCCAAGAAATAATTTAAATGATAAAAAACTGAACAGCCCTAAAATGTAGTCTCTGAATCAAAGCACTATCCATCCAGTCTCACTACATCTATTCACCCATAAAACATTCCCTGTCAACTCTGCACTAACCATCAGCTCAGAACAGGTTTAACTGTAAGAAGTCTACAACCACCAGGTTAAAGTCCAACAGGTTTGTTTCGAATCACTAGCTTTCGGAGCACTGCTCCTTCCTCAGGTGGATGAAGAGCTGGGTTCCAGAAACACATATATAGACAAAGTCAAAGATGCAACACGATACTTTGAATGAGTCTTTGCAGGTATTTAGTCTTTACAGGTCCAGATGGAACAGTTGGAGAGAGGGATCATCACAGGTTAAAGAGCTGTGAATTGTCTCAAGTAGGACAGTTGGTAGGACAACCGCACAGCTTCCGCAGAACCTCAAAAGACCACTGTTAGCAGCAAACTACCCAGCCTTCAGAACAGTGACCACGACACCACACAACCCTGCCATGACAATCTCTGCAAGACGTGCCAGATCATCGACATGGGTACCACCATTACACGTGAGAACACCACCCACCAGGTACATGGTACATACTCGAGCAACTCGGCCCAACGTTGTCTACCTCATACTCTGCAGGAAAGGATGTCCCGAAGTAAGGTACATTGGTGAGACCATGCAAACGCTGTGACAACAGATGAACGGACATCGAGTGATAATCGCCAGGCAGGAATGTTCCCTTCCAGTCGGGGAACACTTCAGCAGTCAAGGGCATTCAGCCTCTGATATTCGGGTAAGCGTTCTCCAAGGCGGCCTTCAGAATGTGCGATAACGCAGAATCGCCGAGCAGAAACTGATAGCCAAGTTCCGCACACAAGTACGGCCTCAACCGTGAACTTGGATTCATGTTGTATTACATTCACCCCCCACCATCTGGCCTGGGCTTGCAAAATCCTACCAACTGTCCTGGTTGAGACAATTCACACCTCTTTAACCTGTGATTATCCCTCTCTCCAGTTGCTCTGTCTGGATCTATAAAGACGTAATTACCTACAAAGACTCGCATTAATAGCATTGTGTTGCATCAGTGACTTTGTCTATAAATATATTTCTGGAACCCATATCTTCATTAACCTGAGGAAGGAGCAGTGCTCTGAAAGCTAGTGATTTGAAACAAACCTGTTGGACTTTAACCCTGGTGTTGTAAGACTTCTTACTGTGCCCACCCCAGCCCAACGCCGACATCTCCACATCAGGTTTAACTGTAACCGGCTAGTAACTCATCTCCCAACTCCCCAAAGCTAACTACAAGGTACAAGTCAGGAGTGTAATGGAATACTCTCTACTTGCCTGGATGAGTGCAGCTCCAACAACACTCAAGAAGCTCAACACCATCCAGGACAAAGCAACCCCGCTTGATTGCCCCCTCTTCCACAAACATTCAAGCCCTCCACCGACGCACAGTCGCAGTTCGGTGTACCATCTACAAGATGTACTGCAGTGACTCACCAAGGGTCCTTAGGCAGCACCCGCTAAACTCAAGATCAATACCATCTAGATCAATACCATCTAGAAAGACAAGGGCAGCCAATACATGGGAACACCATCACTTGGAAGTTCCCCTCCAATTCACTCACCATCCTGACTTGGAAATATATCGCCGTTCCTTCACTGTTGCTGGGTGAAAATCCTGGCATTCCCTCCCTCACAGCACAATGGATTGCAGCAGTTCAAGAAGGCAGCTCACCACCACCTTCGGAAGGGCAATGAGGGATGGGCAGTAAATGCTGCTCCAGCCAGTGAGGCCCACACTCCAAGAAAGAATAAATAAATATCAAAAACAGGAACAGTGCTAAGTTAAATCTCCTCCCTACAGTCACACCCTCCCTTCCAGCTCCAGCTCCTTGCTTGGTGTCTGCTCCTGGTTCTGGTTACTGTGTTGATGGGAGTAAATATGCACACAGCATACTCACTCATGGTTCCTCTGTGTACATAGGAGTGTTTCTGCTCCTGATCAGATTATATATATTGAAGATCCAAAAGGAATGGGACTTTCCATGAAAAAAACCTCTTCCTACGTCCCTCTCTCTCTCTCCCAGACTGGTTTCGATAAGTTCAATTACAGCGAGTATCTGAAGCACTGAGACAACAGTTAATGGACACTTAGAAACCAAATGATTACAACACACAGATCAGATAGCGATAACAGCCACAAAGCAAAGAATAGCTGAACCCTCGGGGCTGACTAAATAGAACAAGGAGCAGCTCAGTTTCAACCGTGACAAGGAAGTGTGTCAGCAAAACTAACTTAAACAGCTCTGAAACTAAGCTAAAGAATGTGAAAGGGCTGCCTGGGATTTCTGAGAGAGGAGTTTATGACTCAGGGGATCTGGAGGTGTGTACACCTGAACACTCAATCACTTGCCTCACAGGGATTGCTAACATTTTTAGAAGCCAAGCTCCAGTCACAGGGCCTCAGTACTCCCAGGGTCAGGGGTCGGAGACAGAAAATCCTCCTGATTGCTGTTCTGTCACTCCCGGGTCAGAGAGACAGTGAAAGTTAGTCAGGATGCCAGTTGGTGAGCACAGCCCACAGACCCTGGAGTAAGTACACTGGGTATGGGAAACCAGAGGTTGAAACTGGATTCCCAATGGTAGCAAACTCAGTTGCTTGGGGGTGAGGAAGGGGAGATATTTTGTGTGTATAAAAGCATAGGGCCTGAAAGTACAAGCAGATCACTCCGAAGTTAAACAAACAATATCAAACTCATCCATCAGTAAACAAGCTTCCTCCAGCAGCCCTGCCTCAGTCTCGCCTTGCTATGTTTCTGCTGGATGTGTTTCCTCCAGTACATGACTGTGTTTGAATGGGCCGCTTATTCTCAGCAAAACACAACACTGAACTTCATTCACCACAACGACACAAACTACAACTCTTCCAATATCAAACACTGAGGCACACAGTCACTTGAAACTATGAATCCACCCAGCATCAGCCCTGCAGCAGAATGATATCACCCAGATACCAAAGCAAGTAAACACTGTCACATCGGGCCCAGGGCAAAGACAAAGCTGAGAATTGCCGGCCCGGCATGAAGGGAGGGGGCAGGTACGGGGATGAGAACAGAGAGGTGGCCAAGAGTTCCAGTGCTCATGGAATTCCAGACTCTGGGATCACTGTATCAATGCTCATGGAATTCCTGACTCTGGGATCACTGTGTCAATGCTCTGACAGAGCCAGACTCTGGGATCACTGTGTCAGTGCTCCGACAGAGCCAGACTCTGGGATCACCGTGTCAGTGCTCCGACAGAGCCAGATTTTGGGATCACTGTGTCAGTGCTCCGACAGAGCCAGACTCTGGGATCACCGTGTCAGTGCTCCGACAGAGCCAGACTCTGGGATCACCGTGTCAGTGCTCCGACAGAGCCAGACTCTGGGATCACTGTGTCAGTGCTCCGACAGAGCCAGACTCTGGGATCACCGTGTCAGTGCTCCGACAGAGCCAGACTCTGGGATCACTGTGCCAGTGCTCCGACAGAGCCAGACTCTGGGATCACTGTGTCAATGCTCCGACAGAGCCAGACTCTGGGATCACTGTGTCAGTGCTCCGACAGAGCCAGATTTTGGGATCACCGTGTCAGTGCTCCGACAGAGCCAGACTCTGGGATCACTGTGTCAGTGCTCCGACAGAGCCAGACTCTGGGATCACTGTGCCAGTGCTCCGACAGAGCCAGACTCTGGGATCACTGTGCCAGTGCTCCGACAGAGCCAGATTTTGGGATCACTGTGTCAGTGCTCCGACAGAGCCAGACTCTGGGATCACTGTGTCAGTGCTCCGACAGAGCCAGACTCTGGGATCACTGTGTCAGTGCTCCGACAGAGCCAGACTCTGGAATCACTGTGTCAATGCTCCGACAGAGCCAGACTCTGGGATCACTGTGCCAGTGCTCCGACAGAGCCAGACTCTGGGATCACTGTGTCAATGCTCCGACAGAGCCAGACTCTGGGATCACTGTGTCAGTGCTCCGACAGAGCCAGATTTTGGGATCACCGTGTCAGTGCTCCGACAGAGCCAGACTCTGGGATCACTGTGTCAGTGCTCCGACAGAGCCAGACTCTGGGATCACTGTGCCAGTGCTCCGACAGAGCCAGACTCTGGGATCACTGTGTCAGTGCTCCGACAGAGCCAGATTCTGGGATCACTGTGTCAGTGCTCCGACAGAGCCAGACTCTGGGATCACTGTGTCAGTGCTCCGACAGAGCCAGACTCTGGGATCACTGTGCCAGTGCTCCGACAGAGCCAGACTCTGGGATCACTGTGCCAGTGCTCCGACAGAGCCAGACTCTGGGATCACTGTGCCAGTGCTCCGACAGAGCCAGACTCTGGGATCACTGTGTCAATGCTCCGACAGAGCCAGACTCTGGGATCACTGTGTCAGTGCTCCGACAGAGCCAGATTTTGGGATCACCGTGTCAGTGCTCCGACAGAGCCAGACTCTGGGATCACTGTGTCAGTGCTCCGACAGAGCCAGACTCTGGGATCACTGTGCCAGTGCTCCGACAGAGCCAGACTCTGGGATCACTGTGCCAGTGCTCCGACAGAGCCAGATTTTGGGATCACTGTGTCAGTGCTCCGACAGAGCCAGACTCTGGGATCACTGTGTCAGTGCTCCGACAGAGCCAGACTCTGGAATCACTGTGTCAGTGCTCCGACAGAGCCAGACTCTGGGATCACTGTGTCAGTGCTCCGACAGAGCCAGACTCTGGGATCACTGTGTCAGTGCTCCGACAGAGCCAGACTCTGGAATCACTGTGTCAATGCTCCGACAGAGCCAGACTCTGGGATCACTGTGCCAGTGCTCCGACAGAGCCAGATTTTGGGATCACCGTGTCAGTGCTCCGACAGAGCCAGACTCTGGGATCACTGTGTCAGTGCTCCGACAGAGCCAGATTTTGGGATCACCGTGTCAGTGCTCCGACAGAGCCAGACTCTGGGATCACTGTGTCAGTGCTCCGACAGAGCCAGACTCTGGGATCACTGTGTCAGTGCTCCGACAGAGCCAGACTCTGGGATCAATGTGCCAGTGCTCTGACAGAGCCAGACTCTGGGATCACTGTGTCAGTGCTCCGACTGAGCCAGATTTTGGGATCACTGTGTCAGTGCTCCGACAGAGCCAGATTCTGGGATCACTGTGTCAGTGCTCCGACAGAGCCAGACTCTGGGATCACCGTGTCAGTGCTCCGACAGAGCCAGATTCTGGGATCACCGTGTCAGTGCTCCGACAGAGCCAGACTCTGGAATCACTGTGTCAGTGCTCCGACAGAGCCAGACTCTGGGATCACTGTGTCAGTGCTCCGACAGAGCCAGATTTTGGGATCACCGTGTCAGTGCTCCGACAGAGCCAGACTCTGGAATCACTGTGTCAATGCTCCGACAGAGCCAGACTCTGGGATCACTGTGTTCAGAATAGTTTTTTGTAGTGATCATGATTGTTTTTGAGGCTCTTGATTTTGTATATTTCTGGGAATACATTTTGGGTGTTGTACAGTGATGACATACAAAATACTTGTTTCAATGCTTCAGCCATTTCACAGTCTCATCCTCCAAGGGACCACTGTTCAATTTAGTGATTCCTTTCCTGTACATAGAAGTTATTGCTTCTATTTTTCTAAATGTCTTGCTAGTTCACTCTCATATTCTATAATAATAATCTTTTATTGTCACAAGTATGAAGTAAATATGAAAAGCCCCTGGTCCGCCACCTGTTCGGGCAAGCTGGTACGGGAATTGAACCCTCGCTGCTGACCTTGTTCTGCATCACAAACCAGCTGTCTAGCCCACTGAGCTAATAATTTTTCACTCTTTAGATTTTACCCGTCTTTGCTGGTTGCTCATTTCCCCGATTTTACGGCCCACCACATTTGCAGCATTATACACCTCTTTCAATTTAATCTTACCCTGAACTTCCTTCGTTAGCCATGGACATTAGTCCATCTTTCTCAGTCTTTCTTTCTCAATGGAATATATCTTCGTAGAGGTAAAGGACACTTATTTCCTTAAATGTCAGTCACTGCTTATTTGCTGTCTTAGGGCACGTTTTCACAGTCCACTGCTGCCAACATCGTCTTATAGCCTTGTAATTGCCTTTATTTATGTTTAAGACACTAGTTACGCATCCAGGTTTATCACCCACATCATTCTCGAGTCACTCTTGCCTCGAGGATCCCCCACCCGAGGTTAGGTGGATTGGCCATGATAAATTGCCCTTAGTGTCCAAAATTGCTGTCAGTGTTGGGTGGGGTTACTGGGTTATGGGGATAGGGTGGAGGTGTTGACCTTGGGTAGGGTGCTCTTTCTAAGAGCCGGTGTAGACTCGATGGGCCGAATGGCCTCCTTCTGCACTGTAAATTGTATTGTGTTGTGTGTTACTACGAGTCTCATTACCCATGACAAGATCCAAAATAGCCTCCCCCCTGGTTAGTTCCAGAATATATTGCTGTCCCAAGTTAACTCTGTGAACTCATTCTCCTGATTATCTTTGCCAATCTGATCCATCTATTTGAAGATCAAAAATATCATTGATTATTGCAACGCCTTTCTTATAAGCCTCCATTATATTTGATTTACAATCTGTTCTACAATTTAACTACTGTGATGAATTTGGAAATTGTTGTATATCATTTTTTTTATTTTTGAGGCAATAATGTTATTAAAAGCCTGGGTTATGGTATATATTTGTCGCAGTGATATTATTAAAGAACCTAGGTTAAGGTATTCAGACTGTGTGTCTGCTAAAGCTGTACTTAATAAGTTGTAAAAGGGGAGGTCATCATTGATTCTAACCATTTACTTGTTTACATATAGAGGGCTAATGGAATATATTTATGATTGCTGGAGATTTACTGAGAGTAGGTCATTTATGAGGGGTTCTATCGAGTTCTAGCTAAGCAGATCATGTGCATCTGAGTGGGATATAGATGCTGTAGCTAATAGGAGGAGCCAGGTCTCTCTGTAGTTTAGCAGTTTGCCATAGGATTTGAGCCTGACAAGATAGAAGAATTTTAAGTTGAACAGCAGTTTTACCACATGCTGCTCGGCTGAGCAGAAGTGCACTGGTTCTGCTCCTGCAAGGGTCTCTCCAAACGTCTCTGCAAAATAATCTGTTAGTTAACATTATTTATAAGTGGCATTTGAACTGTATTGGGGTGCTTAATTGGAGTTAGTAGCAGGTATAGATAGTATTTTGACGTTTTTCCTTCTGTGCAAGAACTGTTAACTGTAAAGCTATTTCTTTGATGTTAATGTGGTTAATTCCAGGGTAGCACAATGGCGCAGTGGTTATCACTGCTGCCTCACGCTGCGGAGGACCCGGCCCACTGTCTGTGTGGAGTTTGCTCATTTTCACCGTGTCTGTGTGGGTCTCACCTCCACAACCTAAAAAGATGTGCAGGGTAGGTGAATTGGCCACGCTAAATTTCCCCTTAATTGGGGAAAAAAAGAATTGGGTACTCTAAATTTATATTCAAAAAATATGCTTTATTCCGTGTTTATATTAAAGTTTGTTTTGACATAAAACATTCTTATTGGTCAAAGTCATCATTCTGGGGTGAAATATCCTTTCCTCACAGTTTTACAAATTAAAAAATAATTATTCGGGGTTCTTGTCGGTTAACCTAAAAAGGTTGGGGTCTGATCTGGTACCCTAACACTGCTATCAGGGGCCTATAAACCAGTGACTTCTTTCCTTTTCTATTTTTTATCTCCACACAAACAGATTCTATATCTTCACCTCCCAGGCTAAGATCAAGTACCTGATTTTCCTCAGCATGGCATTCAATTCCAGTTACTTCCTTGGGTGTTGTTTGAGGTTAGGGTTTGGGCCACGGGGTGGCTTTCAGGTCTTGGGAGGTTGGGTTTAACCTTGAGGATGTGTTAGACTTGGTGAGGGTGGGGTAAGAGTGAAGGTTCAGAGGGCGGAGGCATAACCTTGAGGATTTAGGGGAGGGGATCCCCTGGGGGTGAAAGAGTCCTGTGGGGGATTGGTGTGTGTGCAATAGTCATCCAGAAGTGGGTAACAACTGGAACCATCCGAAGTTTGCCATTTATTTCACATTTTTTGGATGGTTTCCAATGTAGGTACGATTGCCAGGGAGAGTTTGCGCTTCTGGGTATTTGTTGTGCAAACTTTTCCTTGGTTTTCATACAGCCAATCCACATACTTTTCCTTTCTTCCAAACAATCCAAAATGTCAAATAACCATGAATTTCAGTTCCCAGCCTTGCTCACACTTGCAACCATGTTTTTGTAATGGTCATCATATCATTCTCATTGATTTCTCCTTGCACTGTGTCAAGTCCAATAAAGATATCATAAACTGTTTAAAAATGGGACCTTGCTGCACCAAAATATCGCTGCCAGATGTCACATGATTCACAAGTTGGCTACGCTTTCTGGAAATTTCCAACAGCAGTCACAGGACAAAAACTCAACGCTCGTCCTTGTGGAGTCATACACCTCTCATTGTGAGGACATATTACAATCAATAAAACCATGGATCGGCAGACAACTTGTCTCCTCAGCCTAGACTACAACTGAGGGAGAGCTATCCAAATGTGTGGACAGCATGGTAGCACAGTGGTGAGCATAGTAGCTTCACAACTCCAGGGTCCCAGGTTCGATTCCCATCTTGGGTCGCTGTCTGTGCGGAGTCTGCACATTCTCCCCATGTCTGCGTGAGTTTCCTCCGGGTGCTCCGGTTTCCTCCCAGTCCAAAGATGTGCAGGTAGGTGGATTGGCCATGCTAAATTGCCCTTGGTATCCAAAAAGGTTAGGTGGGGTTAATGGATTACGGGAATATATTGGAGGTGTGGCCATAAATGGGGTGCTATTTCCAAGGGCTGGTGCAGAATGGCCTTCTTGTGCACTATAAATTCTATGAAACCCGTTATACCTGCAGAGGTGTTAAAGTCACCACCTGTTTCACAAGGTAAACAATGGAATTTGACCAGACGCATAGAAACAGCTCATTAGCTGTCAACAGCACATCACTTAAACTTCTGGCCTTTGTAAAGTTTTAATATTACATTTCGGGGCTCATAACTCATCCTGCTGTTTAAACTCCAAGCTCCAAACATCAAAGGAGGACTCGAGGCTGACCAACAACCTACATTATAAGTCCTTGAAGCCTGCTTCTCTGGAAGATTCTTGCTGTCCTCTGCAGAGCAGACCAATTGTCTGTACACCAACCTCATCTCACTCCACCCTCATGAATATTAAAGTCATTTTGTAACTCTTAGGGGCTGGTTTAGCTCACCAGGCTAAATCACTGGCTTTTAAAGCAGACCAAGCAGGCCAGCAGCACGGTTCGATTCCCGTACCAGCCTCCCCGGACAGGCGGCGGAATGTGGTGACTAGGGGCTTTTCACAGTAACTTCATTGAAGCCTACTCGTGACAATAAGCGATTTTCATTTTCTTCAACTCCTGCTTCAGCTAGCTGAACCAGCCTGAACAATAGCTCAGATATGAAGGAACCCTCACTGGATTCTGACTCTCTGTGGTGCTTTTTCTTATAAGTTAATCATAGTTGTAAAATCTCCACTTTCCAATTTTATCATGCGTGTGTACAAAGTTGAACCTAATCCCCAGGTTTGAATACGTGAATAAACTGTAATTCTGATTTAACCCTGAATAGTCACTTTAAAGTTTGACCTGACAAACAGACTTTGGGAAAACACTGCACCAGGGAGCCAGTTCAATGCCAGCTTTGGGTAACTGTCTGTGTGGTGTTTGCACATTCTCCCTATGTGCCGGTTAGGTGGATTGGCCATTGTAAATTGCCTCTTAGTGTCCAGGGATGTGCAGGATAGGTGGAGTGACTGGTATGGAGCAGGGGAGTGGGCCGAGGTAGGGTCGGTGCAGACTCAATGGGCCGAATGGCCTTCTTCTGCAATGTCGCGGCTCTACAGCAGTTATTTTCAAACCCAGGGTCCCGACTCCTGGGTGGGTCACAGGCAGGTATCAGGAGAGTCAAATCGGCATTCCCGATTAAGGGAAGAAGTGCCCAATGATGCAACAAGATTTGGTAATTGCCTGCCGTGACCGGCTTCAGAATGCTGGCCATTCCGTGCATGCGTGCCCTCTCAGCAGTACACAGGCCCAGAACACAGTGTGGCAGAACGTGCTGACCCAGGAGCAGATTTTATTAAAAATCACTGGAATCTTCCTGACTGGAGTGGTGGCAGAGAGGTCATGCGCTCTAAACATTGAGGTCACGTGTTCTGGCCTTGAGAGATTCCTCCATTTTGCAGCTGCCAGCAGTGGTGGTGTGAACTCCAGGGCCTCTGGTGAGAAACCCATTAAGAAGCTGAAAACAGCATAAAGATGATTACTTGAGGTGTGAATTTATTAATTGCTCTACTGCAAATCAGGATTCAAAGTTCATGTATGTTATATGCAGGAAGCACAGGCAAATGAAAGTTTAAAACCCTCAAAACTTCAAAGGTATAGCGAGTTCGAGGATAAACCTCTTTATTTTGTTCAGCGGATACAGTGAGATCTTAAATCATCAACTGACATTATCAGAAATGTAACATAGCAATTGAGATGGTGAGGACCAAGCAGGCCCATCTGCAAATGAAAGGCAAGTGAAAATGGTGGGTCGAAGAGGTCGGCTGGCGTGGGTGGCGGAGGTCGGCCGGAGGAGGTCGGCAGGTTGATAAAAATGGATCCCAGGCAAAAATATTTGAAAAACTATGTTCTATGGTTCACCATAGCCTGTTTCAAAAACATCTCTGCTTCCAGCCAGGTAGCGAGAAAATAAAGTTTAATTTTGCCCCTCTCCTCTGTCTCTAACATCTGTCAATTCATCTACCTGGTTATCAATTCTGCATGTATTCCAGATAAAGGGCCTTTAATTCTGTCTTTGCACATTTTCCTCACTCTGTCTCTATTGGTTGATACACTCTTGTCTGTACACTTGGTCCCTTCCTGTCATGCTCTGATTTTCAGTCCCTGTATCACACCCTGAACTATTGTCTTTGTTAACTTTCAAAATCCCGGAACAACTCCCTCTTTCCAGAGGACTGGTGCCAGAGTTCCATGAAACAAACCTATTTCTCCCAAACCAATCTTTGAGCTACGCATTCAACTCTCTAACTTTATTTACCCTGCTTCAATTTTCTCGCAGTAATCCAGAGGTTATTACTTTTGTGATTCTGCTTTTCAATTTAGCCCCTCGTTGCTTGTATTCCCTTTCTTACTTCAACCTATGTGCTGGTACCCACGTGGACCCTGACAACTTGCCCTCCTGCTCCAGGTTCCTTGGCAGCACCAAGGAGATGTCCCTAATCCTGGCATTGAACAGGCAACACAGGCTTCAATTTCCTATCACTGACAGCAGAAGTCTCAAATCACTAGGTGTGCTGGTTTACACACCGACGGTCAGAACCAATGCTCGTGAATGAACTGTTGCATTTTGCACAGTACTCAAAGTTTAAAAAAAATAAATTTAGAGTATCCAATAATTTTTTTCCAATTAAGGGACAATTTAGTGTGGCCACTCCCCTACTCTGCACTTCTTTGGGTTGTGGGGGTGAGATCCACCAGACACGGGGAGAATGTGCAAACTCCATACGTCAGTGACCTGAGGCCAGGATCGAATCCAGGTCCTCAGCACCGTGAGGCACAGTAGTCAAAGTTGCTCATGCTATTATCTAGTCATTGAAACAAGCTTCGATGGCACTGTCTACCGGATTCAGTGCTCAGACTCTTGCCTTTTCTGGAGTCAGAACGCCACGGTGGCACAGTGGTTAGCACTGCTGTCTCGTGGCACCAGGGACCCAGGTTCGACTCCAGCCTTGGGTGACTGTGTGGGTTTCCTCTGGGTACTCCGGTTTCCCCCAGTCAAAAGATGTGCAGGTTAGGTGGATTGGCGATGCTAAATTGCCCCTTAGTGTCCTAAAATGGGCAGGTTAGGTGGGGTTATGGGGATAGGTCGAGTGAGCTATAGGATAAGTAGGGTGATCTTTCAGAGGGTCAGCGCAACTTCGATGGGTAGAATGGCCTCATTTTGCATTGCAGGGATTCTATAGATTTTGTTTGCTCAAGTTTCAATCCAAAGGTTTGAATACTTCATCCAAATCAGCATAAAAGCAAATTACTGCGGATGCTGGAATCCGAAACGAAAGAGAAAATGCTGGAAAATCTCAGCAGGTCTGGCAGCATCTGTAGGGCGAGGAAAGAGTGAACCTTTCGAGTTCGATGACTCTTTGTCAAAGCTTTGACAGATGCTGCCAGACCTGCTGAGATTTTCCAGCATTTTCTCTTTGACCCAAATCAGCATCCTGTCCACTGAAACAGATTATCTGACCATTGTCAAATGGTTGTTTGTGGAATCTTGCTGTGTGAAAATTAGGTGCAATCCATCACGACAACAGTGACTATATTTTAAAAGGATTGATAACATTCTAACGCTGGTTGCTACCCGCAAGGGAATTTTTTAACGCATATTTGTGCTGCTAGAAACAGCATGTAAGTGGTTAAATCCCAGTGTTAAATATTAATTGGTGTTTCAGCTCTTGGCATGTTCACCCACATTAATATCTACAGTTCTTTTTCTGCTTTCCGTGACTGATGCTGCTATTATATAACCCACACAGCACTGCTTTGCCTTGTTTTCCTGTGGAGTGCATGGCCTTGGCAACAGCATTGCTTTAATTTTACTGGCCGCAATCAGATAGGCCTGCAATCCGGAGGCCGGAACTTTGATTCACAGCTTTTCCTAGGTCCCTGGAAATGAAGACAAGCACATATTGGATGAAGGGCACTGAGGAAGAAGTTGCAACTCACTGATTTATACACACATGAAACCGGGTTTCTGAGAACAGAATCACTCATATAATGCTCAATGGTTTAAAGTTGTGTGTGAGCCTGACAAGCCAAACCTGGCTAGTCTGATTTCATAATAAGCATAAGGTACTAAACTGTATTTAAAAAGGGAGCAAATATCTTCCCACTGCTGTTAGCCCTGGCCATAGAGCCTTTGGCAATGGCACTGCAAACTTCTAAGGTATGGCAGGGGATAGTACGAGGGGTGCGGAGCTCTATGTAGACGATTTGCTCTTGCATGCATCAGACCCGCTGCGGGGGATTGGAGGGATTATGGGGATACTAGAAGAATTCGGCCGGTTCTCGGGGTATAAATTGAAATTAGGCAAAAGTGAGGTTTTTGCGATCCAGGCAAGGTGGCAGGAGAAGAGATTGGAGGAGATACCGTTCAAGATGGTGGGAGGGAGCTTTAGGTATCTAGGTGACACGGGAATGGGGACAGCTCCACAAATTGAATCTGGGTAGGCTAATAGAGCAGAAAGGGGACTTCCAGAGGTGGGACGTGCTCCGCTGTCAGCGGGGAGGGTATAGACTGTGAAAATGACAGTCCTCCCGAGATTGCTGTTTGTCTTTCAGTCTCTCCCCCCAGGGCGTTTTTCAGGAAGATGAATGCGGTAATTTCGGGATTTATGTGGACCGATAAAACCTTACGGGTGAGGAAGGTGCTGCTGGAGCAGGGGCATGGGGGCTGGCCCTTCCAAACTTTATGAACTGGGCGGCATATATATCGAGGAGGCCCTGTGGAGAGTTAACGTGTCCTCGTTGTGTGTCAAGCTCAGTCTGGTCAACAGGGCTCATGACTGCGGGCCGGATGAGCAGGTTTTTTGAGGACGACGACAGGCTTGCGTGCTGTGGGAGGGGTCCTGCGAATCATGTACATATGTTCTGGGCATGGCCGAGGCTGGGGGGCTTTTGGCAGGGATTTGCGGACGTCATGTCAGAGGTCCTGCAAGGGAGGGTGACTCCGAGTCCAGTGGTGGCGATCAATGGAGTGTCAGAAGACCCGAGAGCCCCGGGGGGGGGGGGGGGGGAGACGGACGGACGGAGCCCCCAAAGTGTCGGGGGTATGGTTAAGTGACATGGTGGGGTTTCTCAGGCTGGAGAAAACAAAATTCGCCTCGAGGGGTTCATTACAGAGGTTCGCTCGGAGGTGGCAGATGTTCATCGACTTCTTCAAGGAAATTTAGACTGCTAGCAGGAGGAGGATGGGGAGGCATGGAAGTGACGAATAAGGGTGGGAAAACTAATGGCGGGAGGGCCCACGGTGTGTTTTCATAAACCATGTTGGTTGGAGTTTGTGTATGGTGACAATGATGGTTATTTCTTTGCAGGTTCTGTTGGACGTTATTGTTGAAAAGTGTTAAATTATAAATGCCTCAATAATAGTTGTGCCATTGTTATTTTACATGAGTGTAGTGTAATGAATATAAGAAATTGGTATATTATATATATATATATATTGTAGTTTATATCTATTGCAGTAAACCTTTAAAAGCTGGAGTTAAGGTATGTCGTTGTTGTAGTAATATTATTAAAGAACCTAGGTTAAGATCCAGACTGTGCGTCTGCTAAAGCTGCAATTAAGAGGTCATAAAAGGTGAAGTAATTATTAATTTTAACCATTTACTAGTTGACAGAGAGATGCCTAATGCAATAATTTTTGTGATTGCGGGAGATTCCTTGGAGTGCAGATAATTTATAGGGGTTGGTGCTTAGTCCTTGCTAAGCAGGTCCTGGAACATAGTGGGATACAGATGATGGAATTAATATGGCAGTTTTGGCAGTCTGCGAGACGTATTACTTGAACAGCTGCTTTGCCAAATGCTGTCAGATTGAGAAGGAGCTACCGACAAGACAGAAGGATTTGCAGGTTGCTCCTGAAAGGTTCCCTTTCCAAAACGTCTCTACACAGATAAGCAAGTGAACCTGTTCTGTTAACATTATTAATAAAAGTGGCAATTGAACTGCATTGTAGTTGCTGGGTTGGAATATTTCTAGTGAAGGTGTAGGGCATAAGTTAAAGTTTTTCCTTTTATTTAAGAATTTTTGAAACTGTAAATTTCTTTGAGGTTAATGTGGTGAATTCTGTGATTAAATTAAAGTTTGTTTTAACATAAAAGGTATCTATTGATTAGAGTCATCATTGCTGGGGGGGTGGGGGCAGGTAAGAAGATATCTTTTCCTCAGTTTTACAAACTGAAAAACGTGTTCTTGTCCGGTATCCTGGCAAATGTTGGGGTCTGGTCCAGGATCCTAAGAAAGAGAGTCATTTATACAGAAAGGGCAGCACGGTAGTACAATGGTTAGCACAGTTGCTTCACAGCTCCAGGGTCGATTTCCAGCTTGAGTCACTGTCTGTGCGGAGTCTGCACGTTCCCCCTGTGTCTGCGTGGGTTTCCCCCGGGTGCTCCGGTTTCCTCCCACAGTCCAAAGATGTGCAGGTTAGATGGTTTGGCCATGATAAATTGCCCTTAGTGTCCAAAAAAGTTGGGTGGTGTTACTGGGGTAGAGGGATAGGGTGGAATTGTGGGCTTAAGTGGGGTGCTCTTTCCGAGGGCCGGTACAGAATGGCCTCCTTCTGCACTGTAAATTCTATGATTCATTCTGTTTACAAGTTAACATTTAACATTGAGATTTAACCAGGGTTAGGGACATCTCCTCACTGCTGGAGAGGAACTCGGAGCAGGAGGGGAAGGATCCAGTTGTCATGGTCCACGTTGGTACCAACGACAGAGGCAGATTGAAGATAGGGGTTCTGCAAATGGAATACAATAAATAAAATAATAAATAAATAATCTTTACTGCCATAAGTAGGCTTACATTAACACTGCAATGAAGTTACTGAGAAAAGCCCCTAGTCGCCACATTCCGGTGCCTGTTAGGGTACACAGAGGGAGAATTCAGAATTCTCGGCTGGTACGGGAATTGAACCCACGCTGGTGTCCTTGTTCTGCATCACAAACCAGCTGTCTAGCCCACTGAGCTAAACCAGCCAGCAGCTGTGGGGCTACATTCAAAAGCAGAATTACAAAAGTAGTGATGTCACGTGCTGTTCATTCACATATTTCTTGTTAACGATTCAATGATTGGTATTGAGTGACGACACTGCATATCCAGACTGCTGTTTGTAAAGATGGAGAAATACAGCTGGCAGCACAGGTTTTCTTGCAATGACACTCGCACTTACAATCCCTCACCCCTTCCACTCAACTTGTTTTGTAATTTATTCATGGTCTGTGGGTGTCACTGGCTAGGCCCAGCATTTATTGCCCATCCCTAATTTGGTGGTGAGTTACTGAACGTCTTCTTGAATGTCTGCAGTTCTTATTGTTTAGCTCAGCTGGCAGACGGGTAAACAATGCTGCAGAATGACATCAACCCCTCTACCGGCTGCAGGAGCTCATAGCCTGTCACCGGGACAGGGCGATTCTGTGATTCACCGACACCGGGACAGGGCGATTCAGTGATTCACCGACACCGGGACAGGGCGATTCAGTGATTCACCGGGACAGGACGATTCAGTGATTCACCGACACCGGGACAGGGCGATTCAGTGATTCACCGACAGCGGGACAGGGCGATTCAGTGATTCACCATCACCGGGACAGGGCGATTCAGTGATTCACCATCACCGGGACAGGGCGATTCAGTGATTCACCGTCACCGGGACAGGGTGGTTCAGTGACGCACCGTGACCGAGACAGGGCAGTTCAGAGTTACACCGTGACCGGGACAGGGCAGTTCAGAGACGCACCGTCACCAGGACAGGGTGGTTCAGTGATGCACCGTGACCGGGACAGGGCAGTTCAGAGACACACCGTCACCAGGACAGGGTGGTTCAGTGACGCACCGTCACCAGGACAGGGCGGTTCAGTAACTCATCATCTCCGGGACAGGACGGTTCAGTAACTCATCATCACTGGGACAGGACGGTTCAGTGACTCACAGTCACCGGGACAGGACGGTTCAGTGACTCACAGTCACCGGGACAGGGTGGTTCAGTGACGCACCGTGACCGGGACAGGGCAGTTCAGAGACGCACCGTCACCAGGACAGGACGGTTCAGCGACTCAACGTCACCGGGACAGGGCGGTTCAGCGACTCAACGTCACCGGGACAGGACGGTTCAGCGACTCAACGTCACCGGGACAGGGCGGTTCAGTGACTCAGCGTTACCGGGACAGGGTGGTTCAGTGACTCAACGTCACCGGGACAGGGCGGTTCAGTGACTCAACGACACCAGGATAGGGCGCTTCAGTGACTCAACGACACCAGGATAGGGCGGTTCAGTGACTCAGCGTTACCGGGACAGGACGGTTCAGTGACTCAACGACACCAGGATAGGGCGGTTCAGTGACACGCCGTCACCAGGACAGGGCGGTTCAGTGACTCAGCGTTACCGGGACAGGACGGTTCAGTGACTCACCGTCACCGGGACAGGGCGGTTCAGTGACTCAACGTCACCGGGACAGGGCGGTTCAGTGACTCAACGTTACCGGGACAGGGCGGTTCAGTGACTCAACGACACCGGGACAGGGCGATTCAGTGATTCACCTTCACCGGGAGAGGGCGATTCAGTGATTCACCGACACCGGGACAGGGCGATTCAGTGATTCACCGACACGGGACAGGGCGACTCAGTGACTCACCGTCACCGGGACAGGACGATTCAGTGAGTCACCGGGACAGGACGATTCAGTGATTCACCGGGACAGGGCGATTCCGTGATTCACCGACACCGAGACAGGGCGATTCAGTGATTCACCGACACCGGGACAGGGCGATTCAGTGACTCACCGTCACCAGGACAGGACGATTCAGTGAGTCACCGGGACAGGACGATTCAGTGATTCACCGACACCGGGACAGGGCGATTCCGTGATTCACCGACACCGAGACAGGGCGATTCAGTGATTCACCGACACCGAGACAGGGCGATTCAGTGATTCACCGTCACCGAGACAGGGCGATTCAGTGATTCACCGTCACCGGGACAGGACGATTCAGTGATTCACCATCACAGGGACAGGACGATTCAGTGATTCACCGACACCGGGACAGGACGGTTCAGTGATTCACCGACACCGGGACAGGGCGGTTCAGTGACTCACCGACACCGGGACAGGACGGTTCAGTGACTCACAGTCACCGGGACAGGGCGATTCAGTGATTCACCGACACCGAGACAGGGCGGTTCAGTGACACACCGTCACTGGGACAGGGCGGTTCAGTGACACACCGTCACCGGGACAGGACGGTTCAGTGACTCACCGTCACCAGGACAGGGCGGTTCAGTGACTCACCGTCACCGGGACAGGGCGATTCAGTGACTCACCGTCACTGGGACAGGGTGGTTCAGTGACTCAACGTCACCGGGACAGGGCGGTTCAGTGACACGCCGTCACCGGGACAGGGCGGTTCAGTAGCTCACCGTCACCGGGACAGGGTGGTTCAGTGACTCAACGTCACCGGGACAGGGTGGTTCAGTGACTAAACGTCACCGGGACAGGACGGTTCAGCGACTCAACGTCACCGGGACAGGGCGGTTCAGTGACTCAGCGTTACCGGGACAGGGTGGTTCAGTGACTCAGCGTTACCGGGACAGGGTGGTTCAGTGACTCAACGTCACCGGGACAGGGCGGTTCAGTGACTCAACGACACCAGGATAGGGCGGTTCAGTGACACGCCGTCACCAGGACAGGGCGGTTCAGTGACTCAGCGTTACCGGGACAGGACGGTTCAGTGACTCACCGTCACCGGGACAGGACGGTTCAGTGACTCACCGTCACCGGGACAGGGCGATTCTGTGATTCACCGACACCGGGACAGGGCGATTCAGTGATTCACCGACACCGGGACAGGGCGATTCAGTGATTCACCGAGACAGGACGATTCAGTGATTCACCGACACCGGGACAGGGCGATTCAGTGATTCACCGACACCGGGACAGGGCGATTCAGTGATTCACCATCACCGGGACAGGGCGATTCAGTGATTCACCATCACCGGGACAGGGCGATTCAGTGATTCACCGTCACCGGGACAGGGTGGTTCAGTGACGCACCGTGACCGAGACAGGGCAGTTCAGAGTTACACCGTGACCGGGACAGGGCAGTTCAGAGACGCACCGTCACCAGGACAGGGTGGTTCAGTGATGCACCGTGACCGGGACAGGGCAGTTCAGAGACACACCGTCACCAGGACAGGGTGGTTCAGTGACGCACCGTCACCAGGACAGGGCGGTTCAGTAACTCATCATCTCCGGGACAGGACGGTTCAGTAACTCATCATCACTGGGACAGGACGGTTCAGTGACTCACAGTCACCGGGACAGGACGGTTCAGTGACTCACAGTCACCGGGACAGGACGGTTCAGTGACTCACAGTCACCGGGACAGGGCAGTTCAGAGACGCACCGTCACCAGGACAGGGTGGTTCAGTGACGCACCGTGACCGAGACAGGGCAGTTCAGAGATACACCGTGACCGAGACAGGGCAGTTCAGAGATACACCGTGACCGGGACAGGGCAGTTCAGAGACGCACCGTCACCAGGACAGGGTGGTTCAGTGACGCACCGTGACCGGGACAGGGCAGTTCAGAGATACACCGTGACCGGGACAGGGCAGTTCAGAGACGCACCGTCACCAGGACAGGGTGGTTCAGTGACTCACCGTCACCGGGACAGGGCGGTTCAGTGACTCACCGTCACCGGGACAGGGCGATTCAGTGACTCACCGTC
The DNA here is from genome assembly GCF_902713615.1 of Scyliorhinus canicula. Classification (NCBI taxonomy): domain Eukaryota; kingdom Metazoa; phylum Chordata; class Chondrichthyes; order Carcharhiniformes; family Scyliorhinidae; genus Scyliorhinus; species Scyliorhinus canicula. The sequence goes on from NC_052156.1 coordinate 94,534,657, forward strand.
ACTGGGACAGGGTGGTTCAGTGACTCAACGTCACCGGGACAGGGCGGTTCAGTGACACGCCGTCACCGGGACAGGAATGTTCAGTAGCTCACCGTCACCGGGACAGGGTGGTTCAGTGACTCAACGTCACCGGGACAGGGTGGTTCAGTGACTAACCGTCACCGGGACAGGACGGTTCAGCGACTCAACGTCACCGGGACAGGACGGTTCAGCGACTCAACGTCACCGGGACAGGGCGGTTCAGCGACTCAGCGTTACCGGGACAGGGCGGTTCAGTGACTCAGCGTTACCGGGACAGGGTGGTTCAGTGACTCAACGTCACCGGGACAGGACGGTTCAGCGACTCAACGTCACCGGGACAGGGTGGTTCAGTGACTCAACGTTACCGGGACAGGGTGGTTCAGTGACTCAACGACACCAGGATAGGGCGCTTCAGTGACTCAACGACACCAGGATAGGGCGGTTCAGTGACTCAGCGTTACCGGGACAGGGCGGTTCAGCGACTCAACGTCACCGGGACAGGGCGGTTCAGTGACTCAACGTCACCGGGACAGGGCGGTTCAGTGACTCAACGTTACTGGGACAGTGCGGTTCACTGACTCAACGTCACCGGGACAGGGCAGTTCAGTGACTCAGCGTTACCGGGACAGGGCGGTTCAGTGACTCAACGACACCAGGATAGGGCGGTTCAGTGACTCACCATCACCGGGACAGGAATGTTCAGTAGCTCACCGTCACCGGGACAAGACGGTTCAGTAGCTCACCGTCACCGGGACAAGACGGTTCAGTGACTCACCGTCACCGGGACAGGGCGGTTCAGTGACACGCCGTCACCGGGACAGGGCGGTTCAGTGACACGCCGTCACCGGGACAGGAATGTTCAGTAGCTCACCGTCACCGGGACAAGACGGTTCAGTGACTCACCGTCACCGGGACAGGGCGGTTCAGTGACTCACCGTCACCGGGACAGGGCGGTTCAGTGACTCACCGTCACCGGGACAGGGCAGTTCAGTGACACACCGTCACTGGGACAGGGCGGTTCAGTGACACACCGTCACTGGGACAGGACGGTTCAGTGACTCACCGTCACCGGGACAGGACGGTTCAGTGACACACCGTCACTGGGACAGGACGGTTCAGTGACTCACTGTCACCGGGACAGGGCGGTTCAGTGACTCACTGTCACCGGGACAGGGTGGTTCAGTGACTCACCGTCACCGGGACAGGGCGGTTCAGTGACTCACCGTCACCGGGACAGGGCGGTTCAGTGACTCACTGTCACCGGGACAGGGCGGTTCAGTGACTCACTGTCACCGGGACAGGGCGGTTCAGTGACTCACTGTCACCGGGACAGGGTGGTTCAGTGACTCACCGTCACCGGGACAGGGCGGTTCAGTGACTCACTGTCACCGGGACAGGGCGGTTCAGTGACTCACCGTCACCGGGACAGGGCGGTTTAGTGACTCGCCGTCACCGGGACAGGGCGGTTTAGTGACTCGCCGTCACCGGGACAGGACGGTTTAGTGACTCGTCGTCACCGGGACAGGGCGGTTCAGTGACTCACTGTCACCGGGACAGGGCGGTTCAGTGACTCACCGTCACCGGGACAGGGCGGTTTAGTGACTCGCCGTCACCGGGACAGGGCGGTTTAGTGACTCGCCGTCACCGGGACAGGACGGTTTAGTGACTCGCCGTCACCGGGACAGGGCGGTTCAGTGACTCACTGTCACCGGGACAGGGCGGTTCAGTGATTCACCGTCACCAGGACAGGGCGGTTCAAAGACACACCATCTCCGGGACAGCACAGTTCAGTGACTGACATTCACCATCATCAAAATTACAGAACCCATACTCTACAACAGACCATTCTGCACAACCGCTTCCTCGTGGAGTCTATATTCTGCACATGTCCCCTTCCACTGCACTCTACTCTTCCCACACTGCCCCAGTTTCCTGCGATGACCTCCAGCTCCTGTAGCCTGATTGTCTTCGGTTACAAAGCTCAGAGCTTTTTGAAGCGAAGCAGCTGAAATCTGAAACACAAAGCTCCAGATCTACAATCTCTCTTTGGGAAACGCAGCTTGGAGAGAGGCTGCTGCTGACTCACATTAACTGCTCTGAAACAGCTCAATAAAGATCCACAGAATGAGTGCAAAACAATACATTCCCCTGAATGAGCTGCTTCGCCACTAATTCAGGCCGATCAGAAGGAATTGCTTTCCGTAGAGTCAACAATTGCCATGCAATCTCTCCCTACAACCCTAATTTCCACTCAAGGAGTACGTCTGTGTTCATATATAGAATAACAGATACATGGGAGTGAGTTACAGACTGGAATCTAATCGAGGTGTTCGGCGTGGTTTATATATAGAATAACAGATACCCGGGAGTGAGTTACAGATTGGAATCTAATCGAGGGCTTTGGGTGATTTATATATAGAACGACAGATACCCGGGAGTGAGTTACAGATTGGAATCTAATCGCGGGGTTCGGGGTGGTTTATATATAGAATAACAGATACCCGGGAGTGAGTTACAGACTGGAATCTAATCGGGGGGTTCGGGGTGGTTTATATATAGAATGACAGATACCTGGGAATGAATTACAGACTGGAATCTAATCGGGGGGTTCGGGGTGGTTTATATATAGAATGACAGATACCTGGGAATGAATTACAGACTGGAATCTAATCGCGGGGTTCGGGGTGGTTTATATACAGAATAACAGATACCCGGGAGTGAGTTACAGACTGGAATCTAATCAAGGGGTTTGGGGTGTTTATATATAGAATAACAGATACCCGGGAGTGTGTTACAGACTGGAATCTAATCGGGGGGTTCGGGGTGGTTTATATATAGAATAACAGATACCCGGGAGTGAGTTACAGACTGGAATCAAATCGAGGGGTTCGGGGTGGTTATGTATAGAATAACAGATACCCGGGAGTGAGTTACAGAGTGGAATCTAATTGAGGGGTTTGGGGTGGTTTACATATAAAATAATAGATACCCGGGAGTGAGTTACAGACTGGAATCTAATCGAGGGGTGTGGGGTGGTTTATATATAGAATAACAGATGCCCGGGAGTGAGTTACAGGGTCAGGTTGTCCTTCTCTCAGTTCAGTGTTGGGTCGGTCTTGTGTCTAATAAAGACACTGAAGAGGGTGGCCCAGACCTCAGAAGCTGACGGGTCTGCACACAGCAGGGCTGGGAAAAATTAACTAAGAATCAATCTGATTACAATGATCCCCAAGCTCAAAATGCTCCATGGTAGTGTTTAAAAAAAAAATAAATTTAGAATACACAATTCATTTTTTTCAATTAAGGGGCAATTTAGTGTGGCCAATCCACCTACCCTGCACATCTTTTGGATTGTGGGGGGCGAAACCCATACAAACACGGTGAGAATGTGCAAACTCCACACGGAAGTGACCCATAGCCGGGATTGAATTTGGGACCTCGGTGCCGTGAGGCACCAGTGCTAACCACTGTTCCACCGTGCTGCCTTCCATGGGAATGTTATCGGACACGTAAAACCATAGAAAATAGAAGCACTACATAGAACATAGAACAGTACAGCACAGAACAGGCCCTTCGGTCCTCGATGTTGTGCCGAGCAATGATAACCCTACTTAAACCCACGTAACCCGTATACCCGTAATCCAACAATCCCCCCATTAACCTTACACTACGGGCAATTTAGCATGGCCAATCCACCTAACCCGCACATCTTTGGACTGTGGGAGGAAACCGGAGCACCCGGAGGAAACCCACGCACACACAGGGAGGACGTGCAGACTCCACACAGACAGTGACCCAGCCGGGAATCGAACCTGGGACCCTGGAGCTGTGAAGCATTGATGCTAACCACCATGCTACCGTGAGGCCCCACTAGGAGGCCATTCGGCCCTTCGGGTCTGCTCCGGCATTATGATCATGTCTGATCATCAAGTTTAGTACTATGATCCCACCTTCCCCCATATCCCTCAATCCCTTTAGCCCCCAGAGCTATATCCAATTCCTTCTTGAAATTACACAATGTTTCCACAGATTGACCACTCTCTGGGTGAAGAAATTTCTCCTCACCTCAGTCCTAAAAGGTTCATCCTCAAGTTATGACCCCTAGTTCTGGACTACCCTACCATCGGGAACATTCTTTCTGAATCTACCCTGTCTAATCCTGTCAGAATTTTAAAAGTTTCTCTGAGGGGCGGCATGTGGCACAGTGGCTAGCACTGGGACTATGGCGCTGAGGACCCGGGTTCGAATCCTGGCCCTGGGTCACAGTCCGTGTGGAATTTGCACATTCTCCACATGGCTGCGTGGGTTTCACGCCCACAACCCAAAGATGTGCAAGTTAGGTGGATTGGCCCTGCTAAATTGCCCCTTAATTGGAAAAAAAGAATTGGGTACTCTAAATATATTTTTTTAAAGATTCTCTGAGATCCCCTCTCACTCTTCTGAACTCCAATGACTACAATCCTAACCGATTTAGACTCTCCCAGTAATCTGCCTGGTAAACCTTTGCTGCACATCCTTCCTCAGATAAGGACACCAAAACTGCACACCATACTCCAGGTGTGGCCTCACCAACACCCTTTGCAATTGCAGTAAAACATCCCTATTAAGAACATAAGAACTAGGAGCAGGAGTAGGCCATCTGGCCCCTCGAGCCTGCTCCGCCATTCAATTAGATCATGGCTGATCTTTTGTGGACTCAGCTCCACTTTCCGGCCCGAACACCATAACCCTTAATCCCTTTATTCTTCAAAAAACTATCTATCTTTACCTTAAAAACATGTAATGAAGGAGCCTCAACTGCTTCACTGGGCAAGGAATTCCATAGATTCACAACCCTTTGGGTGAAGAAGTTCCTCCTAAACTCAGTCCTAAATCTACTTCCCCTTATTTTGAGGCTATGCCCCCTAGTTCTGCTGTCACCCGCCAGTGGAAACAACCTGCCCGCATCTATCCTATCTATTCCCTTCATAATTTTAAATGTTTCTATAAGATCCCCCCTCATCCTTCTAAATTCCAACGAGTACAGTCCCAGTCTACTCAACCTCTCCTCATAATCCAACCCCTTCAGCTCTGGGATTAACCTAGTGAATCTCCTCTGCACACCCTCCAGCGCCAGTACGTCCTTTCTCAAGTAAGGAGACCAAAACTGAACACAATACGCCAGGTGTGGCCGCACTAACACCTTATACAATTGCAACATAACCTCCCTAGTCTTAAACTCCATCCCTCTAGCAATCAAGGGGGGGGGCACACACACCACACACACACACATGTGCGGTACACAAAGGGCAGCACGGTAGCATGGTGGTTAGCATCAATGCTTCACAGCTCCAGGGTCCCAGGTTCGATTCCCGGCTGGGTCACTGTCTGTGTGGAGTCTGCATGTCCTCCCCGTGTGTGCGTGGGTTTCCTCCGGGTGCTCCGGTTTCCTCCCACAGTCCAAAGATGTGCGGGTTAGGTGGATTGGCCATGCTAAATTGCCCGTAGTGTAAGGTTAATGGGGGGATTGTTGGGTTACGGGTATACGGGTTACGTGGGTTTAAGTAGGGTGATCATTACTCGGCACAACATCGAGGGCCGAAGGGCCTGTTCTGTGCTGTACTGTTCTATGTTCTATCTTACTCTTCTTTATAGCTTTTTTAGTAGCTTTCTGTTGCCCCCTAAAGATTTCCCAGTCCTCTAATCTCCCAGCAATCTTTGCCACTTTATATGCTTTTTCCTTCAATTTGATACTCTCCCTTATTTCCTTAGATATCCACGGTCGATTTTCCCTCTTTCTTCCGTCCTTCCTTTTTGTTGGTATAAACCTTTGCTGAGCACTGTGAAAAATCGCTTGGAAGGTTCTCCACTGTTCCACCATAAAGTCTTAGCTCCCAGTCTACTCTGCTAGTTCTTCTCTCATCCCCTTGTAATCTCCTTTGTTTAAACACAAAACACTAGTATTTGATTTTACTTTCTCACCCTCCATCTGTATTTTAAATTCCACCATATTGTGATCGCTCCTTCCGAGAGGATCCCTAACTATGAGATCATGAATCAATCCTGTCTCATTACACAGGACAAGATCTAGGACCGCTTGTTCCCTCGTAGGTTCCATTACATACTGTTCTAGGAAACTATCGCGGATACATTCTATAAACTCCTCCTCACGGTTGCCTTGACCGACCTGGTTAAACCAATCGACATGTAGATTAAAATCCCCCATGATAACTGCCGTACCATTTCTACATGCATCAGTTATTTCTTTGTTTATTGCCTGCCCCACCATATCGTTACTATTTGGTGGCCGATAGACTACTCCTATCAGTGACTTTTTCGCCTTACTATTCCTGATTTCCACCCAAATGGATTCAACCTTATCCTCCATAGCACCGATGTCATCCCTAACTATTGCCCGGATGTCATCCTTAAATAACAGAGCAACACCACCTCCCTTACCATCCACTCTGTCCTTCCGAATAGTTTGATACCCTCGGATATTTAACTCCCAGTCGTGACCATCCTTTAACCATGTTTCAGTAATGGCCACTAAATCATTGTCATTTACGATGATTTGTGCCACCAACTCATTTACTTTATTCCGAATACTACGAGCATTCAGGTAAAGTACACTTATGTTGGTTTTATTACCTCTGTTTTGAATCTTAACATCTCCAGTTTTATTCCTTTTGTTATTACTGGGCCTATTCACTGTGCTCCCCTCAGTCACTGTACCTTGTACTGTCGCCCTTATGGATTTCTGACTATGTCTTCTCTGCCTTGCACTTTTCCCCTTACTTCCTTTTGTTTCTGTCCCTGGTTTACTACCTTCCAACTTCCAGCATTGGTTCCCATCCCCCTGCCACATTAGTTTAAACCCGCCCCAACAGCTCTAGAAAACACCCCCCCTAGGACATCGGTTCCAGTCCTGCCCAAGTGCAGACCGTCCGGTTTGTACTGGTCCCACCTCCCCCAGAACCGGTCCCAATGCCCCAGGAATTTGAATCCCTCCCTCTTGCACCATCTCTCGAGCCACGCATTCATCCTATCTATCCTGACATTCCTACTCTGACTAGCTTGTGGCACTGGCAGCAATCCTGAGATTACTACCTTTGAGGGGTACTTTTTAGTTTAACTCCTAACTCCCTGAATTCCGTTTGTAGGACCTCATCCCGTTTTTTACCTATATCGTTGGTGCCTATGTGCACCACGACAGCTGGCTGTTCACCCTCCCCCCCCCAGAATGTCCTGCAGCCGCTCAGAGACATCCTTGACCCTTGCACCAGGGAGGCAACATACCATCCTGGAGTCTCGATTGCGTCCACAGAACCGCCTGTCTATTCCCCTTACGATCGAGTCCCCTATCACTATAGCCCTGCAATTTTTCTTCCTGCCCTGCTGTGCAGCAGAGCCAGAAACACCCATTTATCCCAACTCTTTGCTTTCTATTAATTAACCAATCCTCTATCCATGCTACTACTTTACCCTTAATGCCATGCATCTTTATCTTATGCAGCAACCTTTTGTGTGGCACCTCGTCAAAGGCTTTCTGGAAATCCAGATATACCACATCCATCGGCTCCCCGTTATCTACTGCACTGGTAATGTCCTCAAAAAATTCCACTAAATTAGTTAGGCATGACCTGCCCTTTACGAACCCATGCTGCGTCTGCCCAATGGGACAATTTCTATCCAGATGCCTCGCAATTTCTTCCTTGATGATAGATTCCAGCATCTTCCCTACTACCGAAGTTAAGCTCACTGGCCTATAATTTCCTGCTATTCCTGTACTCAAACCTTCTCACTATGAAAGCCACAAGAATTTGCCTTCTTTACTGCCTGCAGTACATGCGCGTTTACTTTTAGTGACTGATGCACAAGGACAGCAAGGTCTCGTTGAGTATCCACCTCTCTCAGGAGGCGCAGTGTCAGGGAGGATTGTGGGAGGCGCAGAGACCGGGAGGATTGTGGGAGGCGCAAAGACAGGGAGGATTGTGGGAGGCGCAGAGACAGGGAGGATTGTGGGAGGCGCAGAGACAGGGAGGATTGTGGGAGGCGCAGAGAGGGAGGATTGTGGGAGGTGCAGAGAGAGGGAGGATTGTGGGAGGCGCAGAGATAGGGAGGATTGTGGGAGGCGCAGAGATAGGGAGGATTGTGGGAGGCGCAGAGACAGGGAGGATTGTGGGAGGCGCAGAGGGAGGATTGTGGGAGGTGCAGAGAGAGGGAGGATTGTGGGAGGCGCAGAGACAGGGAGGATTGTGGGAGGTGCAGAGAGAGGGAGGATTGTGGGAGGCAAAGAGATGGAGGATTGTGGGAGGCGCAGAGATAGGGAGGATTGTGGGAGGCGCAGTGATAAGGAGGGCTTAGGCCATCGAGCGATTTGAAAACAAGGATGAGAAATTGAAGACTGATGTGTTGTCAGACCTGCAGGTCAGTAAGTACAGTGGTGATGGTTGGACAGGGCTTGGTGCGTGGTAGGATATTGGCAACAGAGTTTAGATGACCGAATCTTACTCAACACTCATGTTTGTTTCCTGCACAAGCACCTATGTGGAAAAATATACTTTTACAACAGCAAGTTATTACTATCTGCCCAATCACATTTTACACTCACACAGTCTGGGGTATAATGTAAACATGGTTATGAGTAAGGTTACGGGTCACTCACACAGCTTTCAAAATCAGCAATACAGACGTTTGGGGCAGCATGGTAGTTAGCATAAATGCTTCACAGCTCCAGGGTCCCAGGTTCGATTCCCGGCTGGGTCACTGTCTGTGCGGAGTCTGCACGTCCTCCCTGTGTGTGCGTGGGTTTCCTCCGGGTGCTCCGGTTTCCTCCCACAGTCCAAAGATGTGCAGGTTAGGTGGATTGGCCATGCTAAATTGCCCGTAGTGTCCTAAAAAGGTTAAGGGGGGGGTTGTTGGGTTACGGGTATAGGGTGGATACGTGGGTTTGAGTAGGGTGATCATTGCTCGGCACAACATCGAGGGCCGAAGGGCCTGTTCTGTGCTGTACTGTTCGATGTTCTATGTAATACATCAGCACTGATATGAAACGGTGGGAGGAAAGTTACTAATTAGATACCCTTTAAAAATATGAGGAGTTCCTGTACATTTTAAACTTGTCACACACCAGAGTCACATCTTTGAACTAAAAATGAGGGGTTATTATTCAGCCATGGATCGGAGGTAGCTTCTTGCCTCTGAGTATAGAGGATTAAACACGATCTAGGTTAACATCTCCAGAACTGACGGAGTGCTGCATTGGTGAGGTGCTATCTTTCAGTTTTGAGTTTGAACCTAGGCCACTCCGGCCCTTTCAAGTGGATATTAAAATAAATCACATGGCACTCTTCAAAGGAAAACAAGGGAAGTCTCCCAGCGTCTTGTCCAAGCGTCTTGTCCAATATCCATCGAACACGAGGTGGAACAGTGGTTAGCACTGCTGCCTCAACACCAGGGGCTGGGTTCATTTCCGGCCTTGGGTGAATGTGTGGAGTTTGCCCGTGTCTTTGATTTGATTTATTATTTGATTTGATTTATTATTGTCACATGTATTAGTATACAGTGACAAGTATTGTTTCTTGCATGCTATACAAACAATGCATACCGTACATAGGAAAGGAAGGAGAGACGGCAGAATATAATGTTACAGTTATAGCAAGGTGTAGAGAAAAGATCAACTTAATACGAGGTAGGTCCATTCAAACGTCTGATGGCAGTAGGGAAGAAACTGTTCTTGAGTCGGTTGATACGTTACCTCAAACTTTGGTATCTTTTTCCTGACGGAAGGAGGTGGAAGAGAGTATGTCCAGGGTGCGTGGTGTCCTTAATTATGCCGGCTACTTTTCCGAGGCAGCAGGAACTATAGATAGAGTCGATGGATGGGAGACTGGTTTCCGTGATGGACTGGGCTACATTCACGACCTTCTGCAGTTTCCTGCGGTCTTGGGCAGAGCAGGATCCATACCAAGCTGTGATACAACCAGAAATGGTGCTCCTGTAGCAGTCAGTGAGGGTCGTAGCTGACATGCCAAATTTCCTGAGTCTTCTGAGAAAGTAGAGTCGTTGGTGGGATTTTTTAACTATAGTGTCGGCATGGGGGGACCAGGACAGGTTGTTGGTGATCTGGACACCTAAAAACTTGAAGCTCTCGACCTTTCTACTTTGTTCCCATTGATGTAGACAGGGGCATGTTCTCCACTACGCTTCCTGAAGTCGATGATAATCTCCTTCGTTTTTTTGACATTGAGGGAGAGATTATTGTCATCGCACCAGTTCACCAGATTCTCTATCCCATTCCTGTACTCTATCTCTTCATTGTTTGAAATCCGACCCATTACGGTGGTGTCATCAGCAAATTTGAAAATCGAGTTGGAGGTGATTTTGGCCACAGTCATAGGTGTATAAGGAGTATAGTGGGGGGCTGAGGACACAGCCTTGTGGGGCCCTGGTGTTGAGGATGATCGTGAAGGTGTTGTTGCCTATCTTTACTGATTGCGGTCTGTGGGTCTACGTGGGTTTCCTCTGGGTGCCCCGGGTCCTCCCACGGTTTAAAAATGTGCAGGTTAGGTGGGGCTACAGGGATAGGGCATGGTAGTGGGCCGCGGTCGGGTGCTCTTTCAGAGGGTTGGTGCTGACCTGATGGGCTGAATGGCCTCCTTCAGGATTCAATGGATTAAATACAGATGATCCGGCCATTTCTTTCATTGCAATTTTTTCTCTTTGTTACATCAGATCTTTTTTTAAAGTATAAATTTAGAGTACCCAATTCATTTTTTCCAATTAAGGGGCCATTTAGCGTGACCAATCCACCTAACCTGCACATCTTTGGGTTGTGGGATGAAACCCACCAAGCACGGGGAGAATGTGTAAATTCCACACAGACAGTGACCCAGGGCCGGGATCCAACCTGGGTCCTCGCGCCGTGAGGCAGCAGTGCTAACCACTGTGACGCCCTTACATCAGATCTAAGCTCTGTACTGCCACATCTAGTCATGAATGTGGTGCACAATTAAACAACTCCACAAATATCCCCATCCGCGATGATGGAAGAACCGAGCAGATCAGTGGAAAAGGCAAGGCATTCACAACACTCTTCAGCCAGAAGTTGAGTGGGTGATCCATCTCAGCCTCCTCCTGAGGTCCCCAGCATCACAGATACCAGTCTTCTGCCAATTTGATTCACCCTGGCAAGGTGATGCAATGGTTACATAGAACATAGAACACTACAGCGCAGTACGGGCCCTTCGGCCCTCGATGTTGCGCCGACCTGTGAAACCATCTGAAGCCTATCTGACCTACACTATTCCATTTTCATCCATATGTCTATCCAGTGACCACTTAAATGCCCTTAAAGTTGGCGAGTCTACTACTGTTGCAGGCAGGGCGTTCCACACCCCTACTACTCTCTGAGTAAAGAAACTGCCTCTGACATCTGTCCTATATCTATCACCCCTCAATTTAAAGCTATGTCCCCTCGTGTTGGTCATCACCATCCGAGGAAAAAGACTCTCACTGTCCACCCTATCTAACCCTCTGACTATCTTATATGTCTCTATTAAGTCACCTCTCAGCCTTCTCCTCTCTAACGAAAACAACCTCAAGTCCCTGAGCCTTTCCTCGTAAGACCTTCCCTCCATACCAGGCAACATCCTAGTAAATCTCCTCTGAACCCTTTCCAAAGCTTCCACATCCTTCCTATAATGTGGTGACCAGAACTGCACGCAGTACACCAGGTGCGGCCGCACCAGAGTTTTGTACAGCTGCAGCATGACCTCGTGGCTCCGAAACTCAATCCCCCTACTGATAAAGGCTAGCACACCATATGCCTTCTTAACAGCCCTATTAACCTGGGTGGCAACTTTCCGGGATTTATGTACCTGGATGCCGAGATCTTTCTGTTCATCTACACTACCAAGAATCTTGCCATTAGCCCAGTACTCTGCATTCCTGTTACTCCTTCCAAAGTGAACTCCATCTGCCACCTCTCAGCCCAGCTCTGCAGCTTATCTATGTCCCTCTGTATCCTATAACATCCTTCAGCACTATCCACAACTCCACCGACCTTCGTGTCATCTGCAAATTTACTAACCCATCCTTCTACACCCTCTTCCAGGTCATTTATAAAAATGACAAACAGCAGTGGCCCCAAAACAGATCCTTGCGGTACACCACTGGTAACTGAACTCCAGGATGAACATTTGCCATCAACCACCACCCTCTGTCTTCTTTCAGCTAGCCAATTACTGATCCAAACCGCTAAATCACCTTCAATTCCATACTTCCTTATTTTCTGCAATAGCCTACCGTGGGGAACCTTATCAAACGCCTTACTGAAATCCATATACACCACATCAACCGCTTTACCCTCATCCACCTGTTTGGTCACCTTCTCAAAAAACTCAATAAGGTTTGTGAGGCATGACCTACCCTTCACAAAACCGTGTTGACTATCGCTAATCAACTTGTTCTTTTCAAGATGATTATAAACCCCATCTCTTATAACCTTAGCACTGCTGCATCATGGCGTTGAGGGCCCGGGTCACTGCCCATGTGGAGTTTGCACATTTTCCCCCATGTCTGCATGGGCCTCACCCCTACAACCCAAAATACGTGCAGCTTAGGTCGAATGGCCACGCTAAACTGCTCTTTATTTCGAAAAAGAAGGATTGGGTACTCTAAATTTATTTTTAAATGATTTGATTAATTCCACGTGACATCAAGTAACGACTGAAGATACTGGATACTGCAAAGTCTGCCAATATTCCAGCAACATTACTGAAGACTTGTGCTCCAGAACTTGCTGCACTCGTAGCCAAGCTGTTCCAGTACAGCTACAACACTGGCATCTACTCAGCAATGTGGAAAATGCCCAGGTATGTCCTGTACACAGGAAAAAGGACAAATCCAACCCAGCCAATTAAAACCCTCTCAGTCTACTTGATTCTCGGTAAAGTGATGGATGATGTCGTTGGCAGTGTTATAAAGAGACACTGACTCAGGATTAACCTGCTCATTGACACAAAAACAAAACACTATGCTAGGAATCTAAAAGGATAGAAAAAGCTGGAAAATCTCAGCAGCTGACAGTTTAAAGAAAGATCATGGACCTGAAACTCTGTTTCTCTCCATAGACGTTGTCTGACCTGATCCAAGACAAAGCAGCCCACTTGATTGGCACCCCTTGCACAAACATTCACTCCCTCCACCACTGACGCACAGTGGCAGCCGTGTGTACCATCTACAAGATGCACTGCAGGAACTCACCAAGATGCCTCAGACATCATCTTCCAAACCCACGTCCACTACCATCTGGAAGTTCTTCCAAGTCACTCACCACCCTGACTTGGAAATATATCGCTTTTCTTCACTGTCACTGGCTCAAAATCCTGGAACTCACTCCATAACAGCACTGTGGGTGTACCTACACTATAAGGACTGCAGTGGTTCCAGGAGGCAACTCACTATCTTCTCAATGGCAATTAGGGGTGTGAAATAATTGCTGGTCTAGCCAACAACGCTCACATCCCGTATAGGAATTTAAAAAGGTTTAACTTAAGGGTATGAGAGGAAGAGAGAGTACAGCCAGCATACACAAACAGCTCGACAACAGCTGATCAGGCTCCCTTAGATGCTGACTCTCCCAGCACACAGATGTGGTATTGTTCCGGTTTGGATGCTAGCATAGCCAATAGACTATTCAGATCCTGAAGCAAGAGTGAACTCACCGTCTTGGAGACAGCCGTCCCTGCCTCAACATAGCAACACACACTGTACATGGATTGTGTGAAGCAAGTAACTTGCTGTGTAGAGGCTCTGAAACAGAATAGCCCTATTGTATTCCTGGACAAGGAAATGCCAAAAATGTACACACTGCCCACTCCTAGTTAATAATATACCCAGCAGACCAAAAACAACCATTTTGTACAGAAATCATTGTGCTGCAGAATTCAGAGAGCGATCAGCCCCAGTTAGCTCCTACCTCCACTGCTCAACTCGAGCCCTCCGGTGTCCCACCTGCCCCTCCGGTGTCCCCTCCGGTGTCCCGCCTGCCCCCTCCGGTGGCCCCTCCGGTGGCCCCTCCGGTGGCCCCTCCGGTGGCCCGCCTGCCCCTCCGGTGGCCCCTCCGGTGGCCCCTCCGGTGGCCCCTCCGGTGTCCTCCGCGCCCCCTCCGGTGTCCTCCCCGCCCCTCCGGTGTCCTCCCCCGCCCCTCCGGTGTCCTCCCCGCCCCTCCGGTGTCCTCCCCGCCCCTCCGGTGTCCTCCCCGCCCCTCCGGTGTCCTCCCCGCCCCTCCGGTGTCCTCCCCGCCCTTCCGGTGTCCTCCCCGCCCCTCCGGTGTCCTCCCCGCCCCTCCGGTGTCCTCCCCGCCCCTCCGGTGTCCTCCCCGCCCCTCCGGTGTCCTCCCCGCCCCTCCGGTGTCCTCCCCGCCCCTCCGGTGTCCTCCCCGCCCCTCCGGTGTCCTCCCCGCCCCTCCGGTGTCCTCCCCGCCCCTCCGGTGTCCTCCCTGCCCCTCCGGTGTCCTCCCTGCCCCTCCGGTGTCCCCTCTGGTGTCCCGCCTGCCCCTCCGGTGGCCCGCCTGCCCCTCCGGTGGCCCGCCTGCCCCTCCGCTGTCCTCTCTGCCCCTCCGCTGTCCTCTCTGCCCCTCCGGTGGCCCCTCTGCCCCTCCGGTGGCCCCTCTGCCCCTCCGGTGTCCTCCCTGCCCCTCCGGTGTCCTCCCTGCCCCTCCGGTGTCCCCTCTGGTGTCCCGCCTGCCCCTCCGGTGGCCCGCCTGCCCCTCCGGTGGCCCGCCTGCCCCTCCGCTGTCCTCTCTGCCCCTCCGCTGTCCTCTCTGCCCCTCCGCTGTCCCCTCTGCCCCTCCGCTGTCCTCTCTGCCCCTCCGCTGTCCTCTCTGCCCCTCCGCTGTCCTCTCTGCCTCTCCGCTGTCCTCTCTGCCCCTCCGCTGTCCTCTCTGCCCCTCCGCTGTCCTCTCTGCCCCTCCGCTGTCCTCTCTGGTGTCCTCTCTGCCCCTCCGCTGTCCTCTCTGCCCCTCCGGTGGCCCCTCTGGTGTCCTCTCTGCCCCTCCGGTGTCCCCTCCGCTGTCCTGTCTGCCCCTCCGCTGTCCTGTCTGTCCCTTCCAATGTCTTGTGGATTCGGAGGGGGTTGAAGAGATGGGAGGGACAAGACCATCTGAATACGAGAATGAGACTTTTGAAATAAGCGCATTTTCGAACAAACTGCAAATGTGGCTCAATGAACACAGGGGTGATGATGGACAGGAATAGGGCAGCAGAGTTGTGTACAGCCTCAAGGTTATACCTGGAGGGTGGAAGATGGGAAGCTGGCTTAGAGAGCATTGGAAACTCCAGTCTGGAAGTAACAACATTGGGTGGGGGCGAGGGCATCAGATGAGTTGATGCAGGAAGGGAAAGAAACAATGCCAGGTAGCTGGGAATAGGTGGCTGAGAGGGAGGAGATGGAATTAAACTGAACTCAGGTTCAAGTAGCAGAGCAAGGTATAAGTGAAGGAGCTTCAGCAGATTAATCTTCAACCCATCAGCAAGCTTTCAGCCAAGCTTCACCTTGAGTTGGTCTGAAGTAACTGGATACACAAAGTTTGAGACATTTAATATACAGGTGGCAAGTGTATTTGGAGCCATTGTGTTGTGTGTCGAACTGAACATTAACACGCACAGGGCGATTCACTACAATCGCACTCTTCAGAATTGTTGCTTACTTTCCTGGACCCAGGCTAATCATTCAGAACATCCAAATCTCCAATTTTAGCAATCGTGACACCAGTCTGGACTCACCAAGGGCCTCATACTATTTATTGAACAGTGTACAGAGCAACATGGTGCCATAATACTGAATAAAGTCATAGTTCGATGAAGCGATGTATCGCAAACAATTGCCCTAAAATTTGAGGAGCAGCAGCAACACGCCGCCTGCACACCCGTGCAGCACACCGCTTGTATATCCGTACAGGAGCAGTAGCGCACCACCCGTACATCCGTACAACGCACCGCTAGTACCTCCGTACAGGAGCAGCAGCAACACACCGCCCGTACACGAGCAGCAGCAACACGCCGCCTGTACACATGTACAGGAGCAGCAGCTCACACCACCCGTACAGGAGTAGCAGCAGCACACCGCCCGTACACCCGTAGAGCAGCAACACACCGCCTGTACACCTGTACAGGAGCAGCAGCACGCCGCCCGTACACCTGTACAGGAGCAGCAGCAACACACCGCCCGTACACCTGTACAGGAGCAGCAGCACGCCGCCCATACACCCGTACAGGAGCAGCAGCAACACGCTGCCTGTACACCTGTACAGGAGCAGCAGCACGCCGCCCGTACACCTGTACAGGAGCAGCAGCAACACACCGCCCGTACACCTGTACAGGAGCAGCAGCACGCCGCCCGTACACCTGTACAGGAGCAGCAACACGCCGCCCATACACCCGTACAGGAGCAGCAGCAACACGCTGCCTGTACATCCGTGCAGCACACCGCCCTTATATCCGTACAGGAGCAGCAATAACACGCTGCCCGCACACCCATACAGGAGCAGCAGCAACACACCGCCTGTACACCCGTACAGGAGCAGCAGCAACACACCGCCTGTACACCCGTACAGGAGCAGCAGCAGCACGCCGCCTGTACACCCGTACAGGAGCAGCAGCAGCACGCCGCCTGTACACCCGGACAGGAGCAGCAGCAAAACGCCGCCCGCACACCCGTGCAGGAGCAGCAGCAACGCACCGCCTGTACACCCGTATAGGAGCAGCAGCAACACACCGCCTGTACACCCGTACAGGAGCAGCAGCAACACACCGCCCGCACACCCATACAGGAGCAGCAGCAACACACTGCCTCTACACCCATACAGGAGCGGCAGCAACACACCGCCTGTACACCCATACAGGAGCAGCAGTACACACCGCCTGTACACCCATACAGGAGCAGAATAAACACCGCCTGTACACCCATACAGGAGCAGAATAAACACCGCCTGTACACCCGTACAGGAGCAGAATAAACACCGCCTGTACACCCGTACAGGAGCAGCAGCAACACGCCGCCTGTACACGAGCAGCAGCAACACGCCGCCTGTACACGAGCAGCAGCAACACGCCGCCTGTACACCCGTACAGGAGCAGCAGCAACACGCCGCCTGTACACGAGCAGCAGCAACACGCCGCCTGTACACCCGTACAGGAGCAGCAGCAACACGCCGCCTGTACACCCGTACAGGAGCAGCAGCAACATGCCGCCTGTACACCCGTACAGGAGTAGCAGCAGCACACCGCCCGTACACCCGTAGAGGAGCAGCAGCAACACGCCGCCCGTACACCTGTACAGGAGCAGCAACACGCCGCCCGTACACCTGTACAGGAGCAGCAACACGCCGCCCGTACACCTGTACAGGAGCAGCAGCAACACGCCGCCCGTACACCTGTACAGGAGCAGCAACACGCCGCCCGTACACCTGTACAGGAGCAGCAGCACGCCGCCCGTACACCTGTACAGGAGCAGCAACACGCCGCCCGTACACCTGTACAGGAGCAGCAACACGCCGCCCATACACCTGTACAGGAGCAGCAGCAACACACCGCCCGTACACACGGACAGGAGCAGCAGCAACACGCTGCCTGTACATCCGTGCAGCACACCGCCCTTATATCCGTACAGGAGCAGCAATAACACGCTGCCCGTACATCCGTACAGGAGCAGAGCACCGCCCGTACATCCGTACAGGAGCAGCAGCGCACCGCCTGTACATCCGTACAGGAGCAGAGCACCGCCGTACATCCGTACAGGAGCAGCAGAACACCACCCGTACATCCGTACAGGAGCAGAACACCGCCCGTACATCTGTACAGGAGCAGCAGCGCACCGCCTGTACATCCGTACAGCGCACCGCTTGTACATCTGTACAGGAGCAGCAGCAACATGCGCCTGTACACCCGTACAGGAGCAGCAGCAACACGCCGCCTGTACATCCGTGCAGCACACCGCCCTTATATCCGTACAGGAGCAGCAATAACACGCTGCCCGTACATCCGTACAGGAGCAGAACACCACCCGTACATCCGTACAGGAGCAGAGCACCGCCCGTACATCCGTACAGGAGCAGCAGCGCACCGCCTGTACATCCGTACAGGAGCAGCAGCGCACCGCCTGTACATCCGTACAGGAGCAGCAGCACACCGCCTGTACATCCGTACAGCGCACCGCTTGTACATCTGTACAGGAGCAGCAGCAACATGCCGCCTGTACACCCGTACAGGAGCAGCAGCAGCACGCCGCCTGTACACCCGGACAGGAGCAGCAGCAAAACGCCGCCCGCACACCCGTGCAGGAGCAGCAGCAACACACCGCCTCTACACCCGTGCAGGAGCAGCAGCAACACACCGCCCGCACACCCATACAGGAGCAGCAGCAACACACTGCCTCTACACCCATACAGGAGCGGCAGCAACACACCGCCTGTACACCCGTACAGGAGCAGCAGTACACACTGCCTGTACACCCGTACAGGAGCAGCAGTACACACCGCCTGTACACCCGTACAGGAGCAGCAGTACACACCGCCTGTACACCCATACAGGAGCAGAATAAACACCGCCTGTACACCCATACAGGAGCAGAATAAACACCGCCTGTACACCCGTACAGGAGCAGAATAAACACCGCCTGTACACCCGTACAGGAGCAGCAGCAACACGCCGCCTGTACACGAGCAGCAGCAACACGCCGCCTGTACACGAGCAGCAGCAACACGCCGCCTGTACACCCGTACAGGAGCAGCAGCAACACGCCGCCTGTACACGAGCAGCAGCAACACGCCGCCTGTACACCCGTACAGGAGCAGCAGCAACACGCCGCCTGTACACCCGTACAGGAGCAGCAGCAACACGCCGCCTGTACACCTGTACAGGAGCAGCAGCAACATGCCGCCTGTACACCCGTACAGGAGCAGCAGCAACACGCTGCCCGCACACCCGTGCAGGAGCAGCAGCAACACACCGCCCGCACACCCATACAGGAGCAGCAGCAACACACTGCCTCTACACCCATACAGGAGCGGCAGCAACACACCGCCTGTACACCCGTGCAGGAGCAGCAGCAACACACCGCCCGCACACCCGTACAGGAGCGGCAGCAACACACCGCCTGTACACCCGTGCAGGAGCAGCAGCAACACACCGCCCGCACACCCGTACAGGAGCAGCAGCAACACACCGCCCGTACACCTGTACAGGAGCAGCAGCAACACGCCGCCTCTACACCCGTACAGGAGCGGCAGCAACACACCGCCTGTACACCCGTACAGGAGCAGCAGCAGCACGCCGCCCGCACACACGGACAGGAGCGGCAACAACACACCGCCTGTACACCCGTACAGGAGCAGCAGCAACACGCCGCCCGTACATCCGTTCAGGAGCAGCAGCAACACGCCGCTTGTACATCCGTACAGGAGAAGTAGTGCACCACCTGTACATCGGAACAGGAGCAGTAGCGCACCACCCGTACATCCGTACAGGAGCAGCAGAACACCGCCCGTACATCCGTGCAGCACACCGCTTGTATATCCGTACAGGAGCAGCAGCACACCGCTTGTACATCCGTACAACGCACCGCTTGTACATCCGTACAGGAGCAGCAGCAACACGCCGACTGTACAGCCGCACAGGAGCAGCAGCAACACGCCGCCTGTACACCCGTAATCAAATGTCAAAGTCTAACTGTCTGTCCCATTCTTGAATCTGGGCCTTTTGCTGACCTAATTAGAATGCCGAGAGCCCTCGCTATAAAGATTAGTTTGTAAACTCCAAGAGTCTTCATCTGGTCTCTCATGAGAGTGAGGGTGAAGTACACTACAGTCAAATAGCTGTATAATTTTCCCCTCAACAAGCAGTACACATCGCTTGTGCACCCATGCAGGAGCAGCAGTACACACCGCCTGTACACCCGTACAGGAGCAGCAGTACACACCGCCTGTACACCCGTACAGGAGCAGCAGTACACACCGCCTGTACACCCGTACAGGAGCAGCAGTACACACCGCCTGTACACCCATACAGGAGCAGCAGTACACACCGCCTGTACACCCATACAGGAGCAGAAGTACACACCGCCTGTACACCCGTACAGGAGCAGAATAAACACCGCCTGTACACCCATACAGGAGCAGAATAAACACCGCCTGTACACCCATACAGGAGCAGAATAAACACCGCCTGTACACCCGTACAGGAGCAGAATAAACACCGCCTGTACACCCATACAGGAGCAGAATAAACACCGCCTGTACACCCATACAGGAGCAGCAACACACCGCCTGCACACCTGTACAGGAGTAGCAGCAACACGCTGCCCGTACACTCGTACAGGAGCAGCAGCAACACACCGCCTGTACACCCGTACAGGAGCAGCAGCAACACGCCACCCGTAAACCCGTACAGGAGCAGCAGCAGCACGCCGACTGTACAGCCGCACAGGAGCAGCAGCAACACGCCGCCTGTACACCCATACAGGAGCAGCAGCAGCAGCACGCCCCCTGTACACCCATACAGGAGCAGCAGCAACACACCGCCTGTACACCTGTACTGGAACAAAAGCACATACCACCTGTACACCAATACAGGAACAGCAGCAGCACGCCCCCTGTACACCCGTACAGGAGCAGCAGCAGCACGCCGACTGTACAGCCGCACAGGAGCAGCAGCAACACGCCGCCTGTACACCCGTACAGGAGCAGCAGCAGCACGCCCCCTGTACACCCGTACAGGAGCAGCAGCAGCACGCCGCCTGTACACCCGTACAGGAGCAGCAGCAACACACCGCCTGTACACCCGTACAGGAGCAGCAGCAACACACCGCCTGTACACCCGTACAGGAGCAGCAGCAACACGCCGCTTGTACATCCGTACAGGAGCAGTAGAGCACCACCCGTACATCCGTACAGGAGCAGTAGCGCACCACCCGTACATCCGTGCAGCACACCGCTTGTATATCCGTACAGGAGCAGCAGCAACATGCCGCCTGTACACCCGTACAGGAGCAGCAGCAACACGCCGCCTGTACACGAGCAGCAGCAACACACCGCCTGTACACACGTACAGGAGCAGCAGCTCACACCACCCGTACAGGAGCAGCAGCAACACACCGCCCGTACATCCGTACAGGAGCAGCAACACGCCGCCCATACACCCGTACAGGAGCAGCAGCAACACGCCGCCTGTACATCCGTGCAGCACACCGCCCTTATATCCGTACAGGAGCAGCAATAATACGCTGTCCGTACATCCGTACAGGAGCAGAGCACCGCCCGTACATCCGTACAGGAGCAGAGCACCGCCCGTACATCCGTACAGGAGCAGCAGAACACCACCCGTACATCCGTACAGGAGCAGAGCACCGCCCGTACATCCGTACAGGAGCAGCAGAACACCGCCCGTACATCCGTACAGGAGCAGCAGCGCACCGCCTGTACATCCGTACAGCGCACCGCTTGTACATCCGTACAGGAGAAGCAGCAACACGCCGCCTGTACACCCGTACAGGAGCAGCAGCAACACACCGCCCACACACCCGTGCAGGAGCAGCAGCAACACACCGCCCGCACACCCATACAGGAGCAGCAGCAACACACCGCCCGCACACCCATACAGGAGCAGCAGCAACACACCGCCTCTACACCCGTACAGGAGCAGCAGCAACACACCGGCTCTACACCGTACAGGTGCAGCAGCAACACACCGCCCACACACCCGTGCAGGAGCAGCAGCAACACACCGGCTCTACACCCGTACAGGAGCAGCAGCAACACACCGGCTCTACACCCGTACAGGTGCAGCAGCAACACACCGCCCACACACCCGTGCAGGAGCAGCAGCAACACACCGCCTCTACACCCGTACAGGAGCAGCAGCAACACACCGCCCGCACACCCGTACAGGAGCAGCAGCAACACACCGTCTGTACACCCGTACAGGAGCAGCAGCAACACACCGCCCGCACACCCGTACAGGAGCAACAGCAACACACCGCCCACACACCCGTACAGGAGCAGCAGCAACACACCGCCCGCACACCCGTACAGGAGCAACAGCAACACACCGCCCGCACACCCGTACAGGA